>NC_142811.1:14423040-14605540 GCF_049724085.1 Artemia sp. Qi Xiang Cuo
CCCATAACTTATCGACTGCGAGACACCAAAGATGATGAGATTCTCGGCGGTTTTTATGAATATGAACTGCAAAAAGTTAGAAACACTAGTGAAATCAATTGGATGGATTATCCATTTATTGAATTACCCTACGAGGAACTCACCTGTATGAATGAGTTATGTCGTTCTATTAATAAAAGAATTTCCGCTCGAAAAAAAGGAGCTTTTCATTTCAACTATTCAAAGGAGAAGGGTAAGATCTATATTAGTTCACCTTTTGCCAACGAAAAGGTTATTCTCAACGATAACCTAAAGGATGTATCTGGTTTTAATCTGAATAGAATCACCGGCAAAAACGCCGGAAACACTAATGTTATTTTCGCCGACGTCCCGCCCACCTTCAATTCGGACTTCTTTTTAGGTGCCTACGCCTTATGCGCGGAAACATATTGGGTCGGTAATTAGCTTGTCTATTTCCTACATGTTTTTAAACAAAAAACAGATCGAGAAAATGTTCACCACTACAATATAAAGCAGCTTCAGTATATTCCTGTAAACACTTCCTATTTGGAACTCTGTCAGTTAACACTAAGAACCGAATTGGGTGATCCCATAGCAATTTCAAAAGGTTTGGCTGTGATTACATGCCATTTTCAACCCATCGTTCAACAGCAAGATGTCTAATAAAAAAGTGGTATTCACTTGTCCTGATATTGACTGCTATGTTAATACTCTTAGCCCAAGACAACAGGGTACTGGAATGGACTACTACAAGGGGCGTACTACACTGTCTGGCTACGGTCTTGGCAGCTGGTTTGCTAAGCTGTTTCGCTCTTCGCTACCACTGGCTAGAAAATATCTTGTACCGGCTGCGACATATTTTGCATCCTCTACACTATACGATTGGGGCTCTGGCAAGGATTTAAAAAAAAGTGCTTCGGAAAATATTAGGTCCAGGTGCGCGAACCCTTGGCGAGAGATTAAAACAGACTGGTAGAGGCTTAAAAATGTCAAGAAACAACGCATCACTCATCAGTCTCTACGCAGGACGGATAAGGACTACATCCCCTTTGTCAAAGAAAAGAAGGACAAGGCTGACACTTATTGTAAACAAAAGCCCCAGGAAGAAAATTGTCAGATCGAAACTAGATTCCTTCTCCTAAAATATCCTACCTACCAGATAAGGATTCTCAACCTTCAATCACCGCCTCATTGAATCTATTCAATGCCGAAAATGTTTATGTGAGTGTCAAGCATGGATACTATGAACAATTTTATCCACTACAACCCCTCTCCGACAATATCCACTTTCAAATTTATTCCAATGAAGACTACTTCATGGACTTGTCTTCAACATTTATAGATTTGCATATGAAAGTCCGGAAATCCGATAATACAATGCCAATTCGGGCCGATGGAATATCCTATGAAAGTTGTAAACTACATAATTTATTTCGTCAAATCAGTGTCTACATCAATGGCACGCTGGTGAGCAGAAGCAACAATCTCTCAAATTATACAAGCTATATGCAATTCATGCTGATGACACCCAAGTCATACAAGGAATTGAGAGGCACCTCCAATGGATATAAATATATTACTAATACTGATAGTACAGATGCAGTTAAAAATGCTACAACTAGTGAATTACATCTAGTTGGAAAAATATATCATGAGGTATTTAATATACCCCAATGGCTGCCACCCAATGTTAAAGTGGATATAAAACTAACGCTTGCACCCTCCAATTTCATATTGAGAAAAGAACTTGCTGCCAATCCTGATGTTAGTCTCTCCCTCACCTCGGCAATACTTAATGTACTCAAACAACAGGTCATGAGTTCTTTTGCTTTGGACGTGGAAAAACTGAGAGCCAATGTCAACAATATTAAACTACTTTTTCCTCATACAATCACCAATCAACGTCATATTGCAATGGGCTCACGCACCTTCACCGATTCATCCTTTATCAATGGTGAAATCCCGACAAAACTAGCGTTGGCATTTGTAAAAAGTGCCAGTGCACTAGGATCATGGACTGAATGTTCACCTAAATTCGAGATGTTTGGACTTTCATCTCTTGTGTGCAAAGTAAACGGCATCCCACTCTACAATCTATCTTTTGATAAATCCTATAGAACATTGTACGAGTTGACCATGCAAACCCTAGATCATGACTCTCAACTATTTGAAAATGGAATAACCGAAGATATGTTTGCTAAAACACATGGTATCATTGTACTGGATTTGTCGGGCACACAGGATATGAGTATAGTACGTACGGGGAGTGTGCGTTTAGAGTGTACATTTACCGAGCCATTGGCTGAGAGTATTGCACTAATCTCACTAAATCAATATGAAACCTATTGGGAAATCACTCCCGAAGGCAGTGTTCTACTAAACTTGGCGCCATGAACACCAGTCAAATAATCAATGTATTTAATATGGACCCCTACATGTCCCAGTACAAATCCTATTGTCTGCCCTCGGACTATCTTGGAAAAATTCAACGTGTCAACAATACCTTGATTATTGTTAATAGCAGCCCGTCGACTGTGCTGACGGGTCATTGGCTGTGCATCTTTCAAACAATGAAGACGATTGAATTTTTTGATCCTCTTGGTCTACCCTATACATTCTACACACCTCACATCAGCAACTATACTGAGAGCAGAGGGACAACTATTACTAAAAATCGAAAGAGGGCGCAGGATCTAATGACTAAAAGCTGTGGCTTCCATGCACTACTATATTTTATGTTCAGATGTCGAGGATATACTTAAAAGCAGATTCTACACATTTATGTTGACAATCCAAGTATGAATGACTTTCTAGTGGAAAATATCCTCTCAGACCTATATAGTAATGATTTCAGTGCCCTAAGAGTAAAGTGCTTAAAAAATGTTTGTGAATTTGTTTATTAATAAAATGCATATATATGTAAAACAATGTCCTTAAATCTTCACTTTAGATTTCTTCTTCTTCGGTGTATAGGCAACTGTCGTGAACCACTAATGCTGATAAATCATTTGGATTCACTGTATATTGATCTTGATTGACTGCAAAGTCAGGGTCACATTTTCTACAGTACAATGTAACTTCACTCTTGTCATATCTCTTTGTATAGTCAATGATACTATTTGCATTCATATTATGAAATTCACGAGTTACAATCTGTCTATTTGAGGCAATTTCACATACAGTGTTTTCAAATGGTGAATCACATTCGGTAACTGCCAAATAAAAATCATTTGGTTTATGGTCATAGTAGGCAGTGTCATCACAGCGATGACATAGAAACCAGATTGTCTTGTTACCCCAACAGTTGAATCGTAGACCAGTTTCCTCTTCCCAGAATAATTTAAATTCGCGACGATACCAATCTCGTAGAAATAAACTGAAATCACGTTTGGGATTTTTTCCAATCATAGCGGGGTAAGTATTCTCCCACTGATCACATTTATCATAGTGACAATTGGAGCACAGGTGCCCTCTAGGACGCGAGTCACACACCTCCTCAAGACATGAATTACATCCTTTAATTTGTACTGCATAGCCTCTATGTAATTTACAAGGATTACATAATTTACACTTTTCACTATAGTCATCAATAATTGTACAAGTCTCACATTGATTCCAACTGCCAAGAGTGTACATGCACAATGGACATATATAGAACATTTTTCGGTTTCCGATGTCAACTCACTCACAGCTAAAGCGAAACTGATCCTCTTTGTTCGATAAATTCAATGTGAGGGAAATGAGGGGGAGAGGAGTAGCTCTGTGACGTTACCTCCTTCGAATGGTGGGGGAGCCATCTATATTGAATTAATTGGCAGTGTTTTCAAAAGTATATCCGCAATATGATTCAGTCCTGTTTCGATTAATATATAAATAAATTAGCTATAAGCTTTTGAATCACATTTTGAAAGCTTCATGCAATAGTCCAATGGAGGAGAATCACTCCTCAGTATATTGTCAATTGTCACTCGACAAGAGAATATCCTGTATTGAAGAGGTATCTCTAGAAAATCATAATCCAAAATCAAATTTTGTTCAAACAACACTATATTTGATATAGCTATCTCTTTCTCAAATTCATTAATTTTTCAATCCTTTCACTCTGACTGCTGACTCTAGACTGTGCCTGATTCGTTAGTCTTAACCAGAAGAGAAAGAAATCATTTTTGATTTCGAAACAATTTTATTGAATAATTACAACAACAACATCAATAATATAGAGCATGTATAATCAGCGATACTGTTTATTGTCTTCGATGTGTTTCACTAATGCACTTAAAGCACATTGAAGTCTCTTCACATGTGCTATATCAACTTTTGCGGCGAAACATAATTGATCTTCCATTTTAAATTTGCTCAAGGACATCACATGTCTTGCATATACTGCATCCCTGTCCAGACAAAGCCGCGATCCTTTCGTAATTTCCACCGCAATGTTTGGTGCTCTTGTACTATTATCATCAACTCCACTATCAACTTCTAATAGAGTAAACATTCCACTCATCGCCATCAACACAAATATATATCCAAATGAGTAAAGTCAAAACTGTTCTTCTTCTCACTCCTTTGAATTCTATTCACAGACTAATAAAACTATACCAAAAAACCCGTTCCTTATATTCCCACCGCCGCTAATATGTAACCAGCCCTCTGATTGGCTGAGAAGGATGATGTATCCGACTCGCTGATTGTCTGAAAAGAAAACACGCGATCTAACTGTTTCCAGGACAGTCATAACATTTGGCTAGAGAAACAACAACAATTACTATTTCTGGATCATCCATAAAAAAAATATGAAAAACATCAAATAAATCGAACAACACACATAACCATCCATGAAAACAGACATAAATGTGAGAAAGCTCCTGTTTTTCAAATTCTCACTGACAAAAACCATAAAACATCCATAATTTGATGTTGCCATCCGAGAAAAACATCAAATAAATCGAACAACACACATAACCATCCATGAAAACAACCATACATGTGACAAAATTCCTGTTTTTCCAAGTGAGAATGTTCCTGTTTTTTCATTCTCACTGAGAAAACCATAAACCACGTGGTCATGTCACGACTGGCACCCCCATCTCTACTTGCGTTTGCGCGAAGAGGCAGAGTCATTAAGAGAGGTCTAGACTGATGAGTTTTAAAAATCTTTAAATTGGAGAAAACTAGGTCTTTTCGCTACTGTTCGTATATATACTTATACTGTGCTGTGCATCTTTAAAAAAGAAGTACTTTTTATAGATTAATCACACTGAAAAAATCGCAGTTTTTACCTTGAAAACTATTTTGAACGGATTAATATTACGAATTATGCTTGCGAGTTTAACACAGATTCTTGACCTCAGATTTTGGATTAAACTAACATTATCAGTACAAAAGAAATTTTACTTCAAAAGAAAATTCATAAAACTTTACTAAGATTACTAACATTTTGACTACTAAATATCAGTATATGTATATTAAACTGACAATGCACATTCATTTGTATTTTTTTCAGTAAAGTGCAAATTTTTTTCTGGCCTTGGGAAGGCATAGGGGTTTTGAGCCCAACTTATGTCAATTTCTGCTCGTTTCGAGTTCGACTCCTTTAATTATTGTAATTTGTGTTCATTTTCGGTTTCATTTATTTATCGATGCTGATTAATGGTAGTTTCGCGCTTGTTAGATTATTTGATTTTATTTTTGCTCATTTTTGGTTTAATGGAGTTCTCTTTTCTTTTCTTTGAAAAACTTATTTTGTGGATAAAGTTTTTTAATTAATTTCTGCTCGTTTTATATTGACACAGTCTTTTCAGGGAAAAAGAAACTAATACTTTAAATCTTTTCGTTTTTTTTAAGACTTTATAGTTTCATCTGCTATTTTTATGCTAGAGAAAAATTATCAGCAATTTTTAACAACATACACCCTTTTAAAAATCTGAACACAAATAGTAGTGTTTAATTTAGTTTCAAACCTCCTCTAGTTGACCTGAAATGGAAATCTTGATACAATTCGCAAAAAAATCTGTTTACTTTCTTTGATAGCTTGGATACACTTAAGCTATTTTGATTTGGTTAAATTTCAAGAGCAGAAGCAGCCCCGAAAAATTGAACATAATACCCTCAGTCGTTCTTGGGATATTGCTGAGATGCCTTATTGGGAATTAGCATTAAAACAGTGCATTTTGATTTAATCTTAAGGCAACATTTAGTTTTTAAACACAATGGGCAAATGGGAAGGTGGGCGTGGGAGGGGGATTAGTTGCCATTCAATAACTTTCGACTATTGAAAAGGGCATCAGCCCTTTCTATTTTCAATTGAATGAGCCCTTTTCGAAGTTTCTACGACAACGCCTTCGATACGAAGTGCCCTGGTCTAAACAACAACAACAACAAAATAATACATTATACTCACATCGATCTTTACTATAAAAAAGTCAAGCCTTCCAATCACTTTTGTCTATTAAAAAGGACACCAGGCCTTTCGATTTCCAATCGAATGAGCCCTTTTTGAAACGACAACGCTATCTATAAACACTTTATATGCCCAAAGGGCATAAATTACAACTCTTACTCTAAAGGCTGTTACGGTGGTTGTCATCCTCTAAGACTAATTTCCAGAACTTTCAACAACGTTAAACAAAATAGTTATCTCAAAATTTGGATTGGATTTATTTGGGGAAATGGAGGGCGTGAGAGGGGCGTTAGTTGCTCTCCAATCACTTTCAACTATTAAAAATGGCACTAGCCCATTCAATTTTCAATCATCTGAGCCGCTTTGAAGTTCCTACGAAACCCTTTCAATATAAACTTTATATGCCACAAGGGAATCACTTACAACCCTTGCCCTGAGGGCTGGGGTGGGGGGTTGTCATTCTCAAAGACCTAATTTCCAGAACTTTCTACTACTTTGAACTAAATGGCTAGCTGAAAATTTTGATTGGATATGTTTGGAGGAATGGTGGGCGTGAGAGCCCTTGGATGTGTTGGATGAATGAGGTGGGCGTCCAATCACTTTCGACTATTAAAAAGGGCACTAGACCTCTCAATTTTGAATTGAATGAGCCCCTTTTGAAGTTTTAAGACAACAATATCTACAAAAACCTTGTAAGCCCCCAGGGCATAACTTACAACCTTTGCCCTGGGGGCTCTGGGGGGTTTGTCATCCTTAAATACATAACATCCAGAACTTCCAACTACGTTGCACAAAAGGGCTATCTCTAAACTTTGATTGAAGGTTTTTGGGGTAATGGTGGGCGTGAGAGGGGGGTTATTTACTCTCCACTCACTTTTGACAATTAAAAAGGGCAATTTCAATTTCCCACCAAATGAACTCTTTTTGAAATTTCTACAACAACTTTCAATATAAACCTTATATGCCCCCAGGGCATAACTTACAACCCTTGCACTGAGGGCTCTGAGGGGGTTATCATCCTAAAAGACCTGATATCCAGAACTTTCAACTACGTTGAACAAAATGGATATCTCAAAATTTTGATTGGATGTGTCTAGGGAAATGGTGGGCGTGAGAGGGGGTTGTTAGTTGCTCTTCAATCACTTTCCAATATTAAAAAAGGCACTAGCCCTTTCAATTTCCAATTGAATGAGCCCTTTTGAAGTTTCTACGACAACGCTTTCAATAAAAACCTTACGTGCCCCCAGGGCATAACTTACAACCCTTGGCCTGAGGGCTTGGGGGGGGGGGGGGATTGTCATCCTTAAAGACCTAATTTCCAAAACTTTCAACTACGTTGAATAAAATGGGTGTCTAAAAATTTTGATTGGACGTGTTTTGGGAAAAGGTGGGCGTGAGAGGGGGGCTAGTTGCCCTTAAATCACTTTCGACTATTAAAAAGGGCATTAGTCCTTTGAATTTCCAATCGAATGACCCTTTTTTCCAGTTTCTACGACAAAGATTTCAATAAAAATCTTATATGCCCCCAGGGCATAACTTATAACCATTGCCCTGAAGACTGTGGGGGAGTGTCCTGCTCAAAGGTATAATTTCCTGAACTTTGAACGTTGTGGGACAAATTGGCTATCTCAAAATTTTTTATTGGATGTGTTTGGGGAAATGGTGGGCTTTAAAGGGGTGTTAGTTGCCTTCCCATCACTTTCGACTATTAAAAAGGTCACTAGCCATTTCAATTTCCAATCGAATGAGCCCTTTTTGAAGTTTCTACAACAACGCTTTCTATAAAAACCTTATATGCCCCCAGGGCATAACTTACAACCCTTGCTCTGAGGACTGTGGGGGGGGGGGGGTTCATCCTCAGAGACCTTATATACGGACCTTAAAAATACGTTGAACAAAATGGTTATCTTAAAATTTTGATTGAATACGTTGGGGGGAAAGGTTGGTGTGTGAGGGGGTAATTTGCCCTCCCATCACTTTTGACTATTAAAAAGTGCACTAGCTATTCCAATTTCCAATCGAAAGAGCGTTATTTGAAGTTTTTACGACAGCACCTTCTGTAAAAACCTTATATGCCCCCAGGGCATAACTTAAAACACTTGCCCTGAGGGCTGTGGGGGAATTTCCTCCTCAAAAACATATTTTCTATCAGGAAATCATCTATGCTGAACAAAACGGCTATCTCCAAATTTTGATTAGATGTGTTTCAGGAAATGGTGGGCGTGGAAGGGGTGATTCTTGTCTTCAAATAACTTATGACTGTTAAAATGGGCACAAGCTACTCCAATTTCCGATTGAATGAGCTCTTTTCGAAGTTTCTAAGACAACTTTTTCAATACGAAGTGCCATGGTCTAAAGGGGGAAAAAATAATGCATTGTGCCAACATTGTTCTTATATGCCCCAGGGCATAACTAAAACCCTTGCCCTGAGAGTTTTGGGGAAGTGTCCTCCTCAAAAACATAATTTCTATCTGGAAATCAACTACGCTGAACAAAATGACTATCTCCAAATGTTGATTGGATGTGTTTTGGGGAATGATGGGCGTGGGGGGCGGGCTAGTTGCCCTCCAATCACTTTCGACTATTAAAAAGGGCACTAGCCACTCCAATTTCCAATCGAATGAGCCCTTTTCGAAGTTTCTACAACTCCTTCGTTACGAAGTGCCCTGGTACGGAAAAAAACAAAAAATAAATAATACATTGCGCCAACATCGTTCTTTACTTAGGCAGTGCGATTGCGCTGCCTATGGTATATAGGTCCTACGGTTTGGAATTATCTTCCAGTAAGCATTCGGGATGAGGAGCATTTTGGCTTATTTAAGAGAAAAATGAAAAATTTTCTTTTGGGTCTTGGTTCATAGAGGATTTTTTTGCTTGTTTTGTTTGTTTGTTAAGAGTTTTGATTGTTAAGTGTTTGTTATATATGTGGTCGCCTAGTATCAAGTGTTTTTATGTCTTTCTTTGGACAGCCACTTGGATTAATGTTATGTGTTAGGCTACATCATTTTGTAACAAACAGAATTGAATTAGAAAACATATTGAATTAAAAAATCAAAATACTTGTTGGGAATAATTCTCGTTTTGAAACTAATTTTTAATCTGCCGCAGCGATCCAAATCAGCTGAGTGGTAACCAGGGTCATATCCAGGATTTTTTATTGGGGGAGAGAGGGGGGGGGGTATACAAGGATTTTTCGGGGTGTGGAAAAAACAAAACTTTAAAACGCATCAAAAATTTGTTTATATTTGTTTTTGTTATATTTTTCGAGGAGGGAGTTCAAATCCTTTACCCCTTCCTTGGATACGGCCTTGGTGGTAACTGAGAGTTCAGTGAGGGCGCGATCAATCTCCGTTTTTAGATTTAGAGTTTGTCGAAATTAATAAACTAATCTTGGTGTAATACACGCACCAAATTCTAACCTTAGGCTAACACCTTTTTTTAGGTAGCTGCAACCTAGTAAAGAACGAACCACGGCCCATAGTAACGAAAAATTAAGAAAACACATTTAGAAAAAACTGGTTAGTGAGAAAAAACTGTCGTATGTAAAAATAAGTTGAGTGAGGGAAAAGCTGATTCAGAAATGGTAACCATTATCTCGATTAGTCTTAAGAGTAAAATATTATTTTGAAATTGCCTACGGATTGTTCTGGGTACCCAGCTGACTGACCGTATTTTAAACAGTAGGCTGTACGAAAAGTCTGGTTCACTCCTGCTTTCTAGGACTATAATGAGAGAAAGGTAGAGACGACTAGGGTACATTCTGCGGATGGAGGATGAGAGATTGCCTAACCGTCTAACTGTCTTTCGGCTAACCGTCTAGGTCTAGGGCTAAACGGAAAGCAGGTCGTCCACGGTGGGGGTGGGAGGATGCCATAAAGAAGGATTTAAGGGAAATGGAAGCTTCCTGAGAGCGTCCAAAGAGGGAGGCTTTGAAAAGACTGGGACGGAGAAGGAGTGTGCGTAGCTGTGTTGGCCTCAAACGGCTTGGTGCTGCGGTTAGTTATTAGTAGTAGTATTTATGGGAATTTCGAAAATAGCCTGAAACACCCCAAAAAATGGCGTCAGGTTGTAACAAAATGTACACCATTGGAGTCTCCATTGCCAAAAACCATACACAGTAATTACAGCACCCTGGTTTGAACAACGACAAAAAATCCCTTTTTCGCATGGGTAGCACTGACGTATCCTCTTTTTTTTCTTCACTGCTAGTGTGGCACTGGAATATCATAGAGCTGTTTAAGGGGTCATTACGCTCATGACTTTTTTCAGGTTTTATAAAAATAACTGTTTTCACTTATTGTTGATTCACTTCAATTCTCAAGTTTCAACAGCTTCAGACCTGATCAGTTTAGACCCCTTCAGAATTTTCTGATCTCCTGATCAGAAAATTCTCCTTCCTAAAGCTTTTCGAATTCTTAGATCCAGAATTTGCATCGAAACTGTATAGTGTTTTCTAGGACTTGAGGAAGAAGAGCTTCATGTCGATCAGAGCCAAAAGCAATTTTAGGAATACATCAATGCTTTTTAAGATCGATCAACTTTTTCAAAGGAGGACCGCTTAAGTTTTTTAAACTTACTCGACAGTGCAGTAACAATGAAAGGGTTTTAAATATTTTTACAGCGTTACGATTGTTTTTTTAACTATCAAAATAATGGATATTCAGCGTATAAATATTTCTGTAAAAAGAAAAAAAAATTCAAATGTGCATTAATTAATTTTGTTACCTGATCAGCCCTGGAAAATTCCATTGTATCCGTGATGTCACTGCTTTGACAAGTTAAAATTATGCCAGAAACTAGGATTATGTATATGTGTCTGATAAAATGCATCCTGAAAAGAAACTGCCAAAAAGTCAATCAAAATAAAGAAAATAGTTGACAATAGCAAACTAAATGGGTAATTATTTAGAATCCGATAAACACACGAGAAAGACCTCATCGAAATCTCAAAGATTCTGTATGAAAAACAGGTTTTCGCTGCCTAGTGACGTATTGCTCACTCCGTGACAAAGATTTAAACTTTAGTTTTTGGGGTTGAAAGGGGCAAAAAAGTTACCTAGGTTAGGTTACGTATTTAATATATGGTATCCTTTACACCTCCCCCCCTAATGTGTAGATATATAGCCCAAATTTGTTCATAAACTATTATATTGTCATCCTATTTTGTTTTATTTCATTAGCATTAACGAAACTTCACTTCTCGCATGTTTATCGGATTCTAAATGAGTACCACTAAATGTAGGAATTCTTCCTTTCAATGAAAAACACAGACAACCCTTCCAAATGAAATTGAAAAGTGACATCAAAACCCAAAACTGATAGAAATTATCATATATATTAAGGGGTTGTCCCCTCAGCTCCGTGACACATACACTAAAGTAGGAATAGAGCTCTACTGAAAACATTTAGTATGCAACAAATTAATCCAGTTAGTAGTTACAAATGTCTTGTTTACGGATTTTCTTCCTAAGCTGTTGAACTGAAAATTTTATTATTTAAACAAATACAGCTAAATGACCTGTATCATTGTCGAAGCATTGCGATAAAATAAGTTCAAATTTTGTTATGATATATATTTAGTAACATTATGACATATATGTCCTAACATATATGTCATAACATATGACATAAATTTTTTTATGACACTGCTCTTGCGTTAGAGAATTGATTCCTGAAGGATTAAGATGAAAAAATATACCATAAAGATTAGAGGATAAGAGGGGCAGTAGTTCCCCTCGTCCCCCCTTTAATGACAGGTAATGTTTGTCTTAAGCTACGTCAGTGTTTAATTTAATTTGGATAACGACCTTTTTTAAACTTCTGCTCGTTTTAGTCTCATATTCAGGACTGTCTAGACCATAAAAAGGCCTTTCAACCCCCCTACCCTTGACACAAAACCTCCTTCTTGATGTTTAAGTTTTATTTTTATGCAACATTATTTCGAGAATAAGGGGGCATTTAAATACATCTGCCTTAGGTAATAAAAATAGTATTTTCCTAAAAATATGCGAGGGGCTGCCACCCCCAATAAACGTTCGGTTTTAATCTGAAGTTCAACCTTTTATGATAATAATTCGATTTTTAAAATTACAGCTTTCTGTTAAAAACTACAGTTTCCGTAACACAGTAGTCTGGGCGCCAGGTGTTGAAAATGTGAAACATACCACAACGAAATGGGGCAGGAACGAGAATTAGCCTACCCCCTCCCCCCTAAATCAACCATGCTGATTCGAGAAATACCACGGCACTTGCTCGAGAGGGGTGGAACACTCTGAAACTTGACATTTTATTATATTTTGGTGTTTCATGCAAGAAAATGCATCTTCCACAAAGTTTGAGGTGCAGTTTTCCGCTCAAATACGAGACAGAAATTCCTAGAGGTCATAGAATCTCTTCATATCGAACTAACACAATTAATTAGAAAAAGGGCAGCAATGACACAGGTAAAGAAACTAAACAAAGTCAGAATTAACAGTATTTATTTAATACTCGCATTCCCAAATTCATTACGGTTTTTTTCCAAGTATCCCTCCATTTCAAGTTACGCACAGTTATTCCTCGTCTGAATCAGCCTCGGCTTCGCAGCACTTCCCACAACAAGAGCACAAAATATCGCTCCTCTATCTGCACATGGACATTTTTGTCCACAAGATTTACACTTGCAATATGGCGAAGTTTTCTGAATAGTGGATGGCCAAGCAGGAAGGGTTGATTTAATGGCTACTATGCATCAGTACTTCAGCTCCCATCCAAATTCAAGCGGAGAAAGGTACGAGGGTTGATGCATAAGGGCCTGCAGCATAATGAACCACTGGTAAATGCACCTTTTCACATGTAAGGCAAAGGATTTGTCGGTTGTAGGCATACTCTTTAGCATTTTCCGGCGAGGGAACAAGTGAGCCCGGAGGTCATTCAAACCCGAACATTTCTCTGACTTTCTGTATGAGGCGATCAAAATCTCGCAACACAGTTTCATAATATCTTCCTCAAGCTTAATTACCCGGTTGATTTGTTCCAAAATCTGTTCAGTAAGAGCAGATATTCGAGGTAACCACGTCACAGCTGCTCTAAGGATCGTCTTCTTTCCTTTGGAGAAAATGAAGCTCACTGTATCAAAACCGGTGAAACAATGCAAAAACGCAATTGAATTCACTAGAGACGGTGGGAGTCTATTTGCTAGTTCCGTGATCGAAATGACTTTGTCCAGCAAGCGAACCAAAACATTAAGGGGTGGCATGGCTTTGATTTTCAATCGTCTTAAAAGATCGAAGCAAGATGACCACAATGTCTGTGTCATTTGTTTCCACAATTACATCTATCCTGAAACATAAACCTGTGTGAAGAGCGAAACGGGTATCAACTTCTTCATGTATACTGCTCAGTTCATTGGCGATTCTCTCGCAGTTTACAGTCTGATTACCTGGAAATAGCTGAACTACTCCAGTTCTATTTGCAAATCCTCCTTATAGGTACACTGGAAAAGCAAGGACTTTGCGGTCAGTATCGGTCCAAAGGTCAAACATACATTCTATTAGCTTTGCTTTATTTGGATATCCAACAGGATAGAGTCCCAGCTGTCAAGAACCATATTCGCTCGAATTGAAAAGGATTTTCCAGGCCTGTTTCCGTGCCGTTCATGGCAATCACTACTGTCTTTCAAAGAAGCAATTTCACAACCCTCAATGCCTTTAAATAGTCTATCATAATGGTCTGCTACAGCATGCTGCTGAATTGTTTGTTTTAGAAGTTTCCCTAGGAGATTCGTAAAAGTCCTTCTAGTAAAGTCTATTAAAATCTCATCCCTCCTATGAGGTTGGCCTCTTATAAAGGGCATAAAATCAACAACAACTCCCACACTTGCTGCCTCTTGAAAACTCGGTACTTCAGCTGGCTACTTTTCGATACTAAGAGAGTCTCAGAAATTCTAATAAAGCACACTTACTGCCAGTTCTTAATACAGTGTTTCCACTTTGCGTAATCTCAAACAGTGCCGGTGGATATGAAATAAGTTCATGACTTAATATTTTCTGCAATATATCAGTGCGTGAGCCCTGGTCAGTATCAACAGCGACCATAATCCGTTTGAACGCATCTAATTCCGTATTGGCATGCACTGTACTACGTGATGACTTTTTGGGTACTTTTTTAGAGCTTTGAAACGTCTTTACTTTCACTTTTAAAAATGCAGCAGCATCTCCATCGATAAAAGCACCAATAGCATTTAAGCCAAAAGCTTCGGCATTCAACAAACTTTCGGTGACACCGGTTTCCGCCAGCTCTCCAGTTATAATATTGTCCCAATCGGAGGAGAAAGGGTCAACATGATCCTGTGCAACAGTCACTAATTTTCTAAATAATTCTTCATCTCTTTTTTCTGAAATACATATTGAATGCTGGCTATCGTCGAAATAACTTAAGCTTTGTAACCCATATTATTAGTTCCCCCTGTAGTATAGGATGCAGGTGTCCTGCTAATAAACCCAGAATATACAGTAAGAAGTTATTTGTTTTGTGTCCTATTTCTACTAGACAGTATCTGGTTATTAACAGAATGATTATGCCCAATTGACTGAATAATATACAATAAAATATGTTGTTTTTTTAACCTGGGAAACTAAACTGCACCTGTACCAAATTTAGAAGATATGTCACTGGTGGGACTCCGTACATCCTCTAGATTCTATAAATCAGGCTTTTTGGGGAAACGAAGGGATTTGGGACCAAGTTACAGGTTTGTGGGTGGGGTGGCGTAGACCCCAAATTCCGAGATAACTGAAAATTAAAACGAAATTAGGCATTTCAAATTCTGATAACTGAAATTTCCAGAACCTTCTAAATTATGTCAAATGATTCAGATAGAGGATTAAATTATGAATCACATGGTCTGTTTATTTCATATCTACCTTATTATGGCCTGACTGGATGCAATCCTAGAGAAATTACCCAATAAGACCAAGTGATGACATGCAAAAAAGGCCTTACTCACAAATAAAATCACATGCTATGCAACTTCCACTGAATTAACCAAAAACTTTCGCCAGGAACTTCTTTCTCCGCCTCTGTTGTCTTGATTCGATCTTGTTACTAAAACAACGGCAGTCAAAACAACACCAATCTTGCTTTTTCTTCTAAAGGACACTGGAAAATTACGTCTGAAACCGGCATTTGCGGCTTTTGTTCGCTAAATGTTACTTTTCGGGAAATATGAAGTTCAGATCCAAATTTAATAGACTACCCCCTGGTTTTAAAATGCCGTTTTTATTTTCGGTATCAGCGTTCTTTAGCCTATCTTTTGGTATATTTTTCATAATAACCCCATTCCGTCGTACTCCCTTCTTGAAATAAGCGAGATAGCCAAGGGTGGCGCCCTGACTATAGGAGACCTGTTGTACCCTGAACATTCTCAGTCAAAACATATTCCTCTAAATGAAGAGAAAACAGGGTATATCCACCTGCATATCAATCTGAAGGACCTTTCTTGGAAGCTTTGAAAACTTGCCCCTAAAATACACGTGGGTAAAAATTCGTGGGTCAAAGGGTCATAAATTCTGACCCTTTACTACTCATCCTCCACCAAAAAAAAAGAAAATTTATATATATATTTTTGGAATAGTTAGCGCAAAACTATATAGCTGATAGTGTTACTGTAAGAACGGCTATAGTAACCGTCCATTTTGTGTAGGCTGCTTGGACGTTAGGCACCAATATGCCATCGCGTGACAGTGTGGGATTGCTACTTGTCTCTGTAAAAATATCCAGCAACTGAAATGTTGATTCAGCGCCCAATGCCCCCCAATGGTTCTGAAGGATATTTGTCCTTTTTCCTCAAAAGGGATGGGAGGAGGTCATAAGAAAGGTTCTGAGGGAAATAGGGATTTTATATAAGGGAGTAAAATTGAAACATACTGATGTAAAGGGGGAGTGAGCTGATGACAGATTGCCGAAGATTGTTCTTTTCAGCCAACCGTCTAGGGCTAAACGGAAACCAGGTTGTCCTCGTCTGGGGTGGGAGAACGTCATAAAGAAAGATTTAAAGGAAATGGGAACTTCGTGGGTGGGTGTAAAAAGGAATGTTGTAAACAGATTGTGGTCGAGGAAGATCGTGAGTAGCCGTGTTTGCCTCAAGGTGATTCGTGCTGCAGTGAGTTGTTAGAAGTAGTATTAGTAGTAGTAGCTGTGATTAGTAGCAATGAAGAGATTATGAAGCCTTAAAGATCAGGTGGCTCCAAAAGCATAATAACATGATTTCCGAAAAAAAGTATGTAATAGATGTAGGGAATGTAGTTAACGATCCTACTGTACCGATTGATGACTTCTGCGGCATTTATAAATATAATCATTTCGACTTATCCATTTTGAAAAGGCAATATTTACCCTTACTTTTTAGGCAATATAGTAGCTTCAATCTGTAGTTACTTAAGACATTTTTTTACGCAGGGATTGT
The DNA here is from genome assembly GCF_049724085.1 of Artemia sp. Qi Xiang Cuo. Taxonomy (NCBI): domain Eukaryota; kingdom Metazoa; phylum Arthropoda; class Branchiopoda; order Anostraca; family Artemiidae; genus Artemia; species Artemia sp. Qi Xiang Cuo. The sequence continues at coordinate 14,439,885 of NC_142811.1, forward strand.
CTTTTGATTTTGGACATAAAGGGAAAGAAAAGTCTCTTCGAACACCAACATACCTCAGGTTAATCCTTAATCTTCTAACAGAATTAAATCCGCGTTCCACTATAAATCATATCCAAAAATGTACTGAGCTTATTGATAAAAACAATAACGGTAAAACACGTACCAACTTTAATTAATACTCAAAATAGGATTTTTGAGTAAGTAGGTAAGGCTGTCTTAAATCAACCGTAAGAAAATACCCAAATCTCATTTCACTTTGTCGAAAATGATTGCGGTTTTTCTGATTTAGTAGTTAATATAAAGATAAATGTAATTATGTAGTTTCTCATTTGGTGGTTTCAAATAACAAGTTTAATTGGTCTAGGTCGCTATATTAAAACAAATATTGATACCTTTTTAAATGTTCGTTGCAAGATGTCTAAGGCCGACACATTAGCAAACGATCGATCCTACTTTATCCCACCATTTTCAGATCTTTTGCTAAGAACACATCCTAAGAGATCAAAGTTTTAGGGTTATTTTTTATAGGACGAAACATGTGCGCATAACTGTTTATGGTTGATCAGAATCAGCCCACTAGCGTTGACTTAGTAAAGAGCGAAGTGACTCCCAATTATATTTTTTTTTCACTGCTACTTTGTAAGGATGAGCTTGTTGTAGAAATTTGGAAGGGGCTCATACAATCCAAAATTGAAAGTTCTAGTGATTATAGAGGAACAAATGTGATTGGAGGGAACCGGAACCGCCTTCCATCCCCTTTTTCCTACCCAACCCCTTCCGTGCCCCTTTTGCTACCCAATTACCCGTTAATCCCCATGGCATCAGGTGAAAGTTTCCAGATGTCTATTTCGCATTGAACAGTCTAAAGGCCCAATAAATATGTTTCAAGGGATGCCAAGGCCCACATACCACCAAGGGTAAGGGCTTACAAGGGAAAGGTTTTGACATGATACAAACTGTGCAGCCTACAGATAGGTTTTCCACTGAAAACACAACATGGGTTTGTTTGATCTTGGTTATAACTTTCAGGGATTGTTCTATAGGCCAAAGAAATCACACGTTTTGTAGAAGGGGGAGGGTGATAGGGGGTCTTGAAATGAACCACCGAGCTTATTATCCTGGATAAGTTTGAAACTTACAGCCATAATCCCTTGGGACATGTGGAACCAATGTACAAAATTGATTTACTTGAATACATGGGAAATCAAAAGATGTTTGCTGCAATTGTTTGTTCTTACGAATATTCCCACCTCTAATAAAACTATGTTAGTTAAACAGCAAAGAAGTTAAATGAAAAAAGGTTTTCAAGTAATAAAATGTAAGGTAAAGAGCGATGATAAAAAGTAAAACGAGAAAAAATAAATTACATAATAGGTTAAACTAAAAAGAAAACAATTGCTATAAATGAATAAATTAAGCACAAACACGAATTACCATCAATAAAGCTGGGACTAGTCTGCTCTTACCCCCTCAAAGGCTAGAGTGCCATTTGCACTTTGTTGAAAATAAAATATATTTCAACAGTATTTCTTTTATCATTGTGATATTGAGAAACCCAGAATTGTTGAAGTTTCAAGGAATTCTTTTTTTATGTATCAATATATTTTAAGCCATCAGTCTGGTTTCATGAGTCTAATTTGCAGTGAATTCTTATCAATATTTTCTTTCTTTTAAACACATTCTATTTAAATACATAGAAAATAAATTTGCGAGTTTCGATTAGTGAATTCGAAATATTGCTTCAACAAATAATACTGATTGCTTCAATCGAAAGTAAATGTAATTACTTTTGATTGAAGTAAAACTTGATGCAATTAAATGATTTGTTAGATCGCACTACTTTTCCATTTACACAATTTAAGACAGAGAAAACGGGTGTAACGTAAATAAAACAGTATAAAAAAAAAAATTAAAATAATCCCTAGAAGATGATTTCTCAAATAATAGAAAAAAGAAAGAAAAAGTTAATGGAACCACAAACAATAGAGGAAGATGAGTGAAATCAAAAAGGTAATTGCTTAAATTTACCGTATATTCCAATTATGTCACAAAAATTAAGAAAAGAACTAAAAAACATAATACGAAAACAGATTTTAAGTCCCAACTAACTATAATTTTTTTTTTTTTTTTTTTTTTTTTTTTTTTTTTTTACTGAATAAGGGAAAAGATATGATTCCGAAAAATATACTAAGTGGCGTATACAAAAATCCTTGTTCTTGTAATAAATTAAATTTGAAAAAGAAGTCTTTTTCAACTGAAAGTAAGGAGCAACATCAAAATTTAAAACGAACAGAAATTATAACATATATGAGGGGGTGCCCTTCCTCAATACCTGGCTCTTGGTGCTAAAGTTTGACTTTTTGTCCCAATTCTTTAAGAACGACTCCTGAAACTCAAGGGCCATTTAAATTAGAATAATAAGCTTTTTTTAAAGTTATAAAAACATAGCGTAAAGAGGGAGGCATTGAGGAGGGGTCAAACCCCACATATACGTAATAATTTCTGTTCGTCTGAAGTTTCGATGTTGCTCCTTACTTTCAGTTAAAAAAAAACTTGTTTTTTAAATTTAATTTACCACAAGATCAAGGATTTTTGAATACCCCACTCAGTTTTCTTCGGAATAATTTGTTTTCCATTATTCAGTTAAGAGCCTATAGTTAGTTAGGATTTAAAATCTGTTTTTGTATTATTTTTTAGTTCTTTTCTTAATTTTTGTGACAAAATTAAAATATACGGTAAAGTTAAGAAATTAGTTTTTTTTTTCATTTGACTCATCTTCCTCTATTGTTTCCGGTTCCATTAACTTTTTCTTTCTTTTTTCTATTATCTGATAAATCGTCTTTTTGGTATTATTTTAAGCTTGTTGTTGTTTTTTTTTACTGTTTTGTGTAAGTTATACCCGTTTTTTCTCTCTAGAATTCTGTAAATGGAAAAGCAGTGTGGTCTAAAAAGTTATTTAATTACATTAAGTACGGCAGACTACAGTAGCCTACACTGGTTTGTAACCTAGAACATAGCCAGAATTTAGTTTAATGGATAGCCAATCTATTTGTGAGCGTATGTAGGGAGGGTATTACATTAAACAAAAAATTAGCCACGACTACCGTGTACGCCAAACCATCCCTTGCATTTTTGGGATTGTTCAATCAATCCTTGTTTAAAAACATTCATATGGAATTGGCCCTAGGCCCGGGGCCAAGGGTATCCAATATAAAAGAAAATAGTTAATTTAAGCCTCCTGAAAATAAATCTACACTTTTTTTGGGTTCTACATTATATAGTGAAAACATAATGTTTGAGATGCGTTTTATTTGTTTAATGATTTTTGCTCGTTTCAAAGTTAGGGATGTCTTTTTCATTCAAGAATAGGCGGGTCGACTTCTTGACATGTACATAAGTATTAGGCCCGTGCCACATCATAATCACGTCTATCGATAAAGAAAGCCAAATAGCATGAATGGTAAGGCAATTCTCTTGATTTTAGCGTCACACTTGTATTTGAAAAGCAAAAAATTAAAATTGCAAGAAATTGGTTTACAGAGTTTGCTCCGATAGTAATTTGAGTCCAACTGTTCTCTACTAATACTAAGTCTTCTTAACTTTTGTCAGATTCCTCTCCGGGATAAAAAAACCGCTGTTCTAAGTTTTCATCTTTTCTAGTTTTAAAAATTATGCCTAAAACCTCGACTCTGATTGGTCGGTCAAGAAATTTATGTTTGAAAGTTGAACAAAGTTTAACTCGAGAAATTCCGAACGGCGAACGTAATTGGCGCTGTAGTCGTGCGTAATTTTGATTTTATCGACAAGTGTGACTATGACGTGGCACGGGCATTAGAAAAAAAAGACTTGCATGAAGCACGGCAGACAGCAATACAGGGAGGGGAGTCAAATTAAGGAAAGTACTTATTATTAGCCCTGACTCACGTCTGCCCAAAGCCCTCTCTGGTATATAAGGGGAAGTAAAAGTAAAAAAAAAAAAAAAAAAAAAAAAAAAAAGTTACACCGGTCGAATACACTAAATTAGGTTTGATCAGTTTCTTACCCTTTATGATTTAGATTCAGGATTCATAAATACAGATAAGCACCAGATCTTAGTTCTTCTAGAGCCGCTGCTGGCACGAAAGGTGGGTAACACGGCATTTCCATTCACCTCCACAGCAGTGGAGCAGCAAAGTAAAGCTAAAAAATTATTGAATCCAAGGCTTTTCCAGAGAACCATAGGGTTGATTATAGCATAGGAGTAAGGCCGTACCCAGGATTTTTTTTCGGAGGGGGTTTTAATCAAAGATTTTTTCGGGGGGGGGGGGATACAAAAAACTAAAAAAAAAGCGTACAAAATTTGTTTTTATCCATTTCCACTATGTTTTTACGAGTCAAACAAACATTTCAGGGGGGGGATTCAAACCCACCTAACCCCCCCTCTAAGTATGGCCAAAAAACACCGATATTTCCAAACGGTTTTATAGCATAATTTTATGAATACTGACAATTACCCACCCCTATGAGCAGATGTCCATAATGACCACTGATGTATTGTCGAGGTTTGAAGGAGTTTAGGCACAGTTTATAGAATTAGCAGTATGATCATTCCCTATCTCACCCTTTATAAAAACCCGGACCGAGGTGCGAGTCCTCCAGAGAACGTGTTTGCAGATATAAACATAAGCGGCATCAGATCTTTTCACGGGTAGACAAGTCAGATTTCTCTTGGACGCGAAACTTGGCTTCAACTTTGGAACACTAATTTTGAAGAAACTAATTTTAAATTAATTTATTCCAATACATACATGAGAATCGGTAATTAGTAGTGCAATGTTATTATTGGATGTTTTTAGGAATTAAAAATAGATTTCGAAGTCTCAAGTTCGTTTCAAAGGCATTTTGAGAAAGTTTCTGCCAAAATACGTGTTCCAGGGTAATTGGACCGCTGATGGCAGATCAAATGAGAGGAGCTGTTTGTACGCGCCGTTTTGTAACTCCCAATCACACCCAATCACACCCAATCACACACACGGGTCAATTTCTCATTTGATAGCTTACAATCGTATTCTCACCTCAAAATCAATCCCTCAAGAAACCACAGAATTCCGCAAGGACCTTCTTATCTTTCACTTGCAACGAAATGAATTCAAGGTCTTTACACCTTATAGAAACATAAATCTAGAATTAATTGGTGCTGTAATTCTAAGCAAATCAACATTTTTAGTCTCACAGCAATACTCATACTTTATAAAAAAAAAACAAAAAACAGTTAACTATTTAGAAAAAAAATATACACAAACAAATTAACATAAAATTTAACCAAACCCAAGAAACAGCAAAAGTTTTAATTTTTGAAACCTCTCGCTGGATCTTGGGATAATTCTTTGTCAAAACTCTTACAGCTTTGTTTTGTAACTCATGGAGCGGGTATAAATGACTAGTGATCGAAAACCAAACTGTAGCTCAATACAGCAAATATGGACAAATAAGAACATAATAAAACATCCAGATAACCCTTTTGGGGAAAAAAAATCCTTCAACTTCCACTGAAGCCCAATATTTTCGGCTATTTGGTACTTATGAATGCGGCAAGATTTTTGAAACTTAGTCATTTATCTACCATGATACCGAGATACTTGACAAGAACAATCCATTTTACATATCCTTTTTCTAACTCAATTTCTTCAACCCAGGTACAGAAATTTACACTTCTGCCGTATAACATGAACGTTGTTCTCTTCTAACAGGAAGTTGAGTTCTTCGCATCTATCTTATGACTGACACCATTCCTTGTTTGAAGTCATTTGTCAAATCAGCTGCTGTTTCAGCGATTGTAAACTGGATATAATCATCATAACTTGAAAGTATTGCCCACACATGGCCGTGATTGCACACTGGCGTTGATATTTCTTTTACTATTGACTATTTTATTTACGGAACTCATACAATAAACATTAAACACAACAACCGCCCAGGGGAGGCACAATGCGTCTGATAACAGACAGACGCAACCCTTTAACTCTCAACCAATCAATTAAAAATTAAAAATGCTCTCTCTTATCATATCTTTTTCAAAGAGAAAAAATATAAAAAATTGAATCCCCCCCCCCCAAAAAAAAAAGACCTTTAATACATTTATTTAGATTATTTGTATATAAAAATCGCTGCACAACCATTTATTTTGATAAGACTGTGCCCAGCCGTACTCTTTGCGTTCTAGTTCAAGAGATGACCCTGTCAATTTTAGACCTTTAAAAAGTATTTCCTTTAAAACAAGTTCCCAAGCTTTGGCAGCAAAGTTCCGTGGTCAACGCAATCAAATGTCTTCATAATACCTATATAACTTGATGCGACTTATAAACCTGAATCTAGACAGTCATTAACAAACGCAGTAAAATACAATAAAACGTTCCCTGCAGATCAAACTAGATTTCGCCCCTAAAACCAAACTGACTGGAGTGACAAAAAAAAACACTTTTTGCAAAATAATCCATCAATCGATTTCATTTATTTTGTTTAATACGAGAGATCACTGTAATTGAACAGTTATTTTTTTTTTTTATCTTCCTTCCACCTCCTTTATACAAATGAATAAACACCGCAGTTTTCAAGCAATTAGGATATACTTCAGATTTAAAAAATGATTAAAAAGGTACAATAGTTGAAATAATTGGAAAAACACTTTGCACCATTTGAACAATCATATAACCCATTCCAGCTACGGATTTTTTCATAGTTTTCAAGTTCTTTTCATTCTCAAGTTCTTCCGGTCTTGCTAGTTGAGGATAAATTATTGCATCACTTGCGGCACAAAGAATACTCTAAAATATACCATCACCACTTACACACCCCAGAGTCGTCAGTAGAAAGGGGGGTCCGACTCCGACGCGAACCACGTGGTTTATGGTTTTCTCACTGAGAATGAAAAAACAGGAATTTTCTCACTTGGAAAAACAGGAACTTTGTCACATTTATGGTTGTTTTCATGGACGGTTATGTGTATTGATCGATTTATTTGATGTTCGTATGGATTTTGTCAGTGAGAATTTGAAAAACAGAAACTTTCTCACTTTCATGGATTATTGAGTCTAATGGGGGCAGGTCAATGACACTTCCTTCTTGTTGTTGCTCGAGGCGAATGTTATGATCCAGAAATAGTATTTGTTGTTGTGGATAAAATTGTTCAATGTTAAGGGTTTTCCGGAAACAGTTAGATCACGTGTTTCCTTCTCAGCCAATCAGAGGGCTTGTTTACATATTAGCGGTGGAGGGAATATAAGGAAAGGGTTTTTTGCTATAGTTTTATTAGTCTGTGAATAGAATTCAAAGGAGTGAGAAGAACAGTTTTGACTTTACTCATTTGGATATATATTTGTAATAATGAGTGGAATGTTTACCCTATTAGAAGTTGATAGTGGAGTTGATGGTAATAATACAAGAGCACTAAACATTGCGGTGGAAATTACGAAAGGATCGCGGCTTTGTCTGGAATGGGATGCAGTATATGCAAGATATGTGATATCTTTGAGCAAATTTAAAATGGAAGATCAATTATGTTTCGCCGCAAAAGTTGATATAGCACATGTGAATAGACTTCAATGGGCTTTAAGTGCATTAGTGAAACATATCAAAGACAATACACTGTATCGCTAATTGTACTTGCTCTGTATTATTAATGTTGTTGTAATTATTCAATAAAATTATTTAGAAATCGAAAATGTTCTATTTCTTTTCTGGTTAGGGCTAACGAATCATGGTCAGTCTAGAGTCAGCAGTCAGAGTGAAAGGACTGAAAAAAGAATAAATTTGAGAAAGAGAGAATTAGATAAAATCTAGTGTTCATGGAAAAACATTCGATTTTGGATGACGATTTTCTCGATTTATCTCTTCAATGCAGTATATTCTCTCATGAAACACTTGACATTGTATTGAAAACTGATTCTCCACCATTGGAATATTGCTTAGAACTTTTAAAATGTGATTAAAATGCTTATGCTCAATTTATTGATATATTAATTGGAACAAGGCAGAATCATATTGTGGATATACTTTTGTAAACAGTGCCAACAGATTACATCTAAAGGGCTTCCCCCTCATTCGAAACAGGTAATGTCACAGAGTTACTCCTCTCCCCCATTCCTCCACATTTAATTTATGGCATGATAATGATCAGTTTCGTGTTAGATGTAAGTGATTTGACATAGGAAACCAAAAAATGTTCTAAATATGTAAATTGTGCATGTAAACACTTTGCAGTTGGACTCAGTGTGAGAATTGTACACTTATAGATGACTATAGTGAAAAGTGTAAATTATGTAATCCTTGTAAATTACATAGAGGCTATGCAGTACAAATTAAAGGATGTAATTCATGTCTTGAAGAGGTGTGTGACTCTCACCCTAGAGGGCACCTGTGCTCCAATTGTCACAATGATAAATGTGATCAGTGGGAGAATACTTACCCCGCTATGATTGGAAAGAATCCTAAACCTGATTTTAGTTTATTTCTACGAGATTGGTATCGTCGCGGATTTAAATTATTCTGGGAAGAGGAATCTGGTCTACGATTCAACTGTTGGGGTAACAAGACAATTTGGTTTCTACGTCACCGCTGTGACGACACAGCCTATTATGACTATAAACCAAGTGATTTTTATTTGGCAGTTACCGAATGTGATTCACCACTTGAAAACACTGTATGTGATATTGCTTCAAATAGACAGATTGAAACTCGTGAATTTCATAATATGAATGCAAATAGTATCATTGACTCTACAAAGAGATATGACAAGAGTGAAGTTACATTGTACTGTAGAAAATGTGACCCTGACTTTGCAGTCAATCAAGATCAATATACAGTGAATCCAAATGATTTACCAACATTAGTGGTTCACGACAGTTGCCTATACATCGAAGATGAAGAAATCTAAAAGTGAAGATTTAAAGACATTGTTGTATATATACATTTTATTAATAAACAAATTCACAAAAATTTTTTAAGCACTTTACTCTTAGGGCACTGAAATCAATACTGTATAGGTCTGAGAGGATATTTTCCACTAGAAAGTCGTTCAGACGTGGATTGTCACTATAAATATGGAGAAACTGCTTGTAAGTAAAGCCGCGACATCGGAACACAAAATATAGTAGTGCATGGAAGCCACAGCTTTTAGTGGTTAGATCCTTCATCCTCTTTCGATTTTGAATAATAGTTTTCCCACTGCTCTCAATATAGTTGCTGATGTGAGGTGTGTAGAATGTATAGGGTAGACCAAGAGGATCAAAAAATTCAATCGTCTTCACTGTTTGATAGATGCACAGCCAATGACCCGTCAGCACAATCGATGGACTGCTATTAACAATAATCAAGGTATTGTTGACACTTTGAATTTTTCCAAGATAGTCTGAGGGCAGACAATAGGATTTGTACTGGGACATGTAGGGATCCATATTAAATACACTGATTATTTGACTGGTGTTCATGGTACCAAGTCTAGTAGAACACTACCTTCGGGAGTGATTTCTCAATAGGTTTCATATTGATTTAGTGAAATTAGGGAAACACTCTCAGCCAATGGGCCGGCAAATGTACACTCTAAACGTAAAGTCCCCGTACGTACCATGCTCATATCCTGTGTACCTGAAAAATCTAGTAAAAGGATACCATGTGTTTTAGCAAACATATCTTCGGTTATACCATTTTCAAATAGTTGCGAATCATGATCTAGGGTTTGTATGGTCAACTCGTACAATGTTCTATAGGATTTATCAAAGGATAGATTGTAGAGTGGGGTGCCATTTACTTTGCACACAAGAGATGAAAGTCCAAACATTTCGCATTTATGTGGACATCCAGTCCACGATCCTATTGCACTAGTGCTTTTTACAAATGCCAATACCAGTTTTGACGGGATTTCACCATTGATAAAGGATGAATCGGTGAAGGTGCGTGACCCCACTGCACTATGACACTGATTGGTGATTGTATGAGGATCTAGGACCTTAAAATTAGTACCATTGTTTCTTAGTTTTTCCATTGCCAAAGCAACAGTAGTCAGAACATGTTGTGTGCGCACTTGTTGTGTTGATGAGATGATAGAGAGACTTACATCGTGAGTAGCAGCACGTTCTTTTCTCAATACTAAATTGGATGGTGCAAGCGTCAATTTTATATCAACTTTAACATTGGGCGGCAGCCATTGGGGTATATTAAATATTTCATGATATATTTTTAAAACTAGATGTAATTCACTAGTTGTAGCATTTTTAAGTGCATCGGTACTATCAGTATTAGTAATATATTCATATCCATAGGAGGCGCCTCTCAATTCCTTGAATGACTTGGGTGTCATCAGCATGAATTGCATATAGCTTGTATAGTTGGAGAGATTGTTGCTTGTGCTCACCAGCGTGCCATTGATGTAGACACTAATTTGACGAAAAAAATTATTTAGTATACAATTTTCTTAGGATATCTCCTCGGCTCGAATTGACATTGTATTATTGGATTTCCGGACTTTCATTTGTAAATCTATAAATGTGGACGATAAATATATGAAGTAGTCTTCATTGGAATAAATTTGAAAGTGGATATTGTCGGAGAGGGGTTGTAGTGGATAGAATTGTTCATAGTATCCATGCTTGACACTCACATCAACATTTTCAGCAGTGAATAGATTCAATAAGGCGGTGATTGAAGGTTGAGAATCCTTGTGCGGTAGGTAGGACATTTTAGGAGAAGAAAACTAGTTTCGATCTGACAATTTTCTTCGTGTGACTTCCGGTTACACGACGTGTCGGACTTTTCTCTCTTGTCTTTGACATAAGAGGTGTCATTAGTGTCCGACCTGAGTACAGACTGGTGATTGGTGTACTGTTTCTTGGCCTTTTTAAGTCATTACCAGTTTGTTTTAATCCCTTGCCAAGTGCTTGTGCACTAGACCACAGATTTTCCGAAGCACTTTTTTTAAAATCCTTGACAGAGCCCCAATCGTATAGTGTAGAGGATGCAAAATCTGTCGCAGCCGGTACAAGATATTTTCTAGCCAGTGGTAACGAAGAGCGAAACAGCTTAGCAAACCAGCTGCCAAGACCGTAGCCAGACATTGACGAGCGACCTTTATAGTAGTCCATTCCAGTGCCCTGTTGCCTTGGGCCAAGAGCATTAACATAGCATTCAATATCAGGACAAGTGAATACCACTTTTCTATTATACATCTTGCTGTTGAACGATGGGTCGAAAATGGCAAGTAATCGCAGCTAAACCTTTTGAAATTGCTATGGGATCACCCAATTCGGTTCTTAGTGTTAACTGACAGAGTTCCAAATAGGAAGTGTTTACTGGGATATACTGAAGATGCTTTATATTGTAGTGGTGATTATGCTCTCGATTGGTTTTTGGTTCAAGAACTCGTAGGAGGGGAACATTTGAATTACCGACCCGAGATGTTTTCACAAAAGATGCGTAGAGAAATATGCAAGTGTTTGTGGAGAAGGCAGGTGGGTAGTCAGCGAAATTGAAATTAGTGTTTCCGGCACTTTTACCGTTGATTATATTGAGCTTAAAGCCAAGAACATCCTTTAGATTATCGTTGAGAATAACCCTTTCGCTGGCAATAGGTGAACTAATGTAGATCTTACCCTCCTCCTTTGAATAGTTGAAATGAAAAGCTCCTTTTTTACGGGCGAAAATTCTTTTATTAATGGAACGATATAAATAATTCATACAGGTGAGTTCCTCGCAGGGTATTTCAATGTATGGATAATCCATCCAATTGATTTTTTGAATTTGTTCTTGATCACTTGAGGATGGTGGCGGCGGCCAATCATAGGGTCTAATTTTTATTTCATATTTACGATCCTTTCTCAGGATGTCGTAGGTATTTTTGAGAATACAGTCGACAAGAGCCACTTCATACTTTCCTTCAAATTTAATGGTGGGAGAGAGTTTTGTCCAAAAATCACTTGTTCTATTCAAGTCATTGTAAAGAGGATCGGAAACATTGGACATGAAAGTCACATAGAAATCATTGGGCATTGTTAATATCTTCAGCACTGACCCAAGAATCAAAATCTGAGTTGTATCCTAGCCAGCGAACAAGCAACTGTCTCTTGCCCCTACGAGTACGACTCTTTAATATTTTTTCAATTTTATAACTTTCACTAGTGTTTATCACTTTTTGCAGTTCATATTCATAAAAACCGCCGAGAATCTCACCATCTTTGGTGTCTCGGAGTCGAGAAGTTATGGGTATTGTGTCTAGGATTTTGGACACTTTAAAAAGTTCGGTGCTCCATAAATAATTCCCCTTTTCAAAAATATTGGTGGTTCTATTAATTCTAACAGTATCACCAACATTGAATTTCTTCTTCTTCTTTTTCTTCTTCTCATTGCCATTGGAGTATTGCTTTAGAAAAGCATCAAATGTATTTTCACTGTTGGGAACATCCGTTGGTGTAGAGTTGGATAAAGATAAATGTGGTCGTTGATTTTAAATAAGCATGATTTTATCTAAATCGTGAATAAAAGCCGGAGTATTTTCAATGTGCAATATCTTGAAATTAATAGACGAATCGTTCTTATTAATCGTTCAGCCAACGCAGCCTTTATCGGACTGTGACTATGATAAAGTGTTGTATTATATTTCAAAAGAACCTTTTGCATATTGGGATTAACAAATTCACTGCCACGATCCGATTGAATTTTTCTATACGAATCCTGTTCAAGAATACTTTCAATGGTCCGAGCAACTTCAACACCTCTCTTTGATCATAGTGGAATGGTATATGCATAGCGACTACAGATACTGATTGCCACCAGGATATATTTGTAGGGGGCATTGTGACGCCGTTGAACTGCGTCTAAAGTTAAAAGATCCGTTTGCATTATATGCAGAGGGAAAAAGGCTTTAGTTTGTCGATATTGCTTACTGCGAAGCATGTGATTCCGATGTAGTGTGAACCTCGGTTCAGTTTCTAGATACTCTTTTGCATTTTTCACTGCGGTGCCGGAGACTTTGGAAAGCGTTTTGAGAGAACTTAAACTCCCCGCTTTGCCAATATTTTCATAGACACCTTTCAAAACTTCATCCATTTTGAGCGTAAACACGTAGTGTAATGTCAACTCCCCTTTTGCACACTGGTGGGTGCATCAATTCGTCTTCGCTTTTGACTAGCAGCCGCAGGTGTTGTAAAATCAGTGGTGCTGATAGTATCTTCAAATATTGAATCTTCTTCTTTTTTAAATGGTTTTGTTGGAGGACTATATTCTCTTAGTTTCTTTAGAATTTGCTTATTGCCAATAAGACTTTTGGGAAAGTTTGATACACACAGAAAGGTGTATAGATTATAGTCAAAGTATAAGAGTCCTTTACGATTCGTCACCATATCACAAATTAAATCAACTAGATTATAACTTTTTCCCTGAATTATAATTCGTTTCCCTGCGCTGTCGACTTGAACTTGATCGCCAGATTCCAACACGAGATAAGATAATACTCTTTTACTCTGTTCTCGATAGGTGAGTGGCAATAGGTTTCCAATTTTCAATACAATCGAATTCAATTCCTTCTCCTTTGATTGTGCAGAATCTTGAGATGTTTCTTGTTTAGAGAGATCAGTGGTAGGTCTCTCACGATAAGGTTTATGTTTGTCCATACGTTGGAATGAATCTTGAAGTAGAAGCAGTTTTTTGTCATAGGTAATATTCTCTCTGTTAATGAATTTCCTTTGATCGTCTTCTAAATGTTCGATAGGGGAGAGAACGAGTTCTATTGGAGTCAATCTATATGGTTTTGCCATTCTCACTAGAGAAAACTGTTTACAAGTCCTGCAATTATTGGCAATAAAAGTGTGAAAAAGCTACCGCCTGCTTGAAGGAGTCGTTTTATTTAAATATTTTTCCCCATGTTTTTAAAATCCAAGACGCTTACAGTGGAACGATGTTGATTTGTCTGTTGTCTAACACCTTCTGGCAGTTGAACATTTCCCTCAGTTAAATTTAAACAAAGTTCAGATATTAGATTAATGAAATCATTGTCAACCCCATGTTTTAGTATAGCCTTCCTAAGCGAAGGTTTTGAAGTGCTTAAAACGGAAAATAAATACCGTTGTTCGTGTAGTTTTTTCAGTGTCATAATGGCAACTAATAGCATTTTCTACTGTTCACTGGAAGATATACTGTAATTTCATTGTCGAAAATGTCGGTGACTACAGAAAGATCCTCGGGCGTGTTCTGATTAAGATCCAGCAAAATGTAACCGTAAGGATTGCTAGTCGCCTGTGTGTACGCTGACAACATACATTAGGGAGCGCGGGGTTATATCTGCTTATTTCGTGTTTTGCGCGAGATAGAATCACGCATGACTTGATAGATAATATAGACGGTACAATTCAATGCAAGGGTTTGCATAGATTTGCTCTGATGAAACAGAGTGTGTAGAACCAGAGTAACGGAAATTTGTTCATGATGGGAGCGAACTGTGAAAAATTGTAGCATTTCCTGTGAGAACTGTTCAATGGATTCAGCCAAATCATCAATAATCAACCACGAGTTCGGTTCAATACTATTGAAAACATCAAGTCCCCGTATTAATTGTATTGGTATGGTTGTGGCAATAGCTTTTATTTTATCATAGGACTCTTGCCAGATACTATAGCAATAGTAGATTTTTTTCGGTTTCTCCAAAAACATTTTATCGCAATTTTGAATTATTTTAGCTAAAAGTATTGTTTCCCCCGACATTGAGGGCCCACACAGAAACGATCTGAAGGGTGTTTTAAATTGATACATGCTGCTGTTGACAACAGTCGGACTATGACTAACTGTAAATCATACATGTCCAATGAATAAGTAGTAATTTTCCCATAGATCAATCTATTCAACAACAAAAAAAACAATATTTCATGGCAGCATTTATTTCGGCAATATGAAAACAAATATTTGTTCAACATGAACTGTAACGATAAAAATAACACTTGTTCAACAAGAACAATTGACAAAATTTCTGGTCGACATGAAAACTCTATTTGTTTAACATGAACTCGGCACTGATAACACTCTATAAAAAAAAAACACTTTTGTCCATCATCAGCACTTATTGTCTTTAAAAACACTTTTCTGTACAACACTTTTCTGTACAACACTTTTGTTCATTAAAACTTTTCTGTACAACACTTTTCTGTACAACATCTTTGTACAACACTTTTCTATCCAACAACCACAGAAAACACTTGAAAATACACTCAGGGAACTAGCAGCACAGTTGAACATTACGGTGAATTTAACGGTGAGATCCCCCCCCCCCCCGGGGACCGCGGGGCCGAAGGCCGCCCGGCCGCGGGAAGGCCCCCCCCCCGGGACCCGCGGTGGAAAAACAATAGTTGTCGTCACTGCTACGGGTTAGTGGTGGTGGTTAGTGCTTGGGTTAGATTAGCTGGTTAGGTTAATTTATGAACAGGTTGAGTGGTGGTGGTTAGTGGTTAGGTTAATTTATCCAGACCAAGTTGATTGCGATAGTCAATGCATTCAACTCGGTCTGAAATACGATAGTGGCCATGAGGTAGGACAGTCACACCATTCTCGAGCACATAGACTTTGTCAGATATACACGACATTGCATTCTTTTCCACTCTCACAGTATAATTTCTATACTGTAGAGAGCGAATTGCAAGCACTTGTGCTCTCGGCACTAGGCTACTTTCTACACAGTCTCTGTATACGCTCATGTTGAAATTGCTCTTTACAAAATGTGTAGGCACCCCTTTACACGCCTTCTTTTCATCCCCACTATGAGTTTCAACGCAATAGACTTTGGGTCCCGGGAACACCCCCCTGGATATCAAATCACTCCCCGTCTCTGATTTTAACATTAATAGTTGGTTGGGGGCTTGACGTTTCACCAGCTTGGGGTAGAGGGATGGATTCCAGTTGGTGAAATCCATCCGCGAGCTGATGTGTTCCCCCTTTTCTAAATCACCCAATAAATCTTCAGTCCCATTTACCTTTAACAGCAGAGAATCTGTATCACCATAGTAAACTTGAACCTCCCCCTCCCGTGGCCATGGCACCTTGCACACATTTTAAAAAAACAATAACATTAGCTTTTTTTAAATTTCCAGCACTGAACTGCCACCTGCAATACTTTTCTTCAGTACCACATTTTGCTTACGCCTGTGTAGAAGAACAATGCCAGTCTCTATGCTCGTGAACGATGTAAAATTGTGATCGGCAATAATTCGTGAGCACTTTAGAGGGTAAGTCCCGACGTCGCAGCGAGATCTATTACGAACGCTTTCACACATTTTGCCAAACGCTGAATTTAGAATGAGCTTGTACATTTCCTTCTCCACCTTTGAATTTGTCCTAGAGCGTTTATCGACAAAAGTGATCGATAAACGTTTTTAAAGATGGTCACTCATTGAACTGTATGACCCTATGTATTTTGTTGATCATGAAACCGATGCTAACCATCCAACGCACAATCAAGTGGTGAACAACGATATTCTCTTTAAAGTCCCATTCAGCAATTTGTTTGGAGGGGGTCCAGTGCATCCCCATTTCCTTAACCAATGATCGATTTTAGGGGCTCAGAGAGTCCCTGCTCACGGGCCGATTGATACAGGGAAAGACAAAATCTTTGACTGAGTCGTGAAGCGCCAGCGGAATGTGACCGTCAACTTCAAAGAACCATCCTAGTGGCCCATTGTCCTCGACGATGGTAATGTCGGGGAACTCACAAGGATTCTCAAGCCATTGATAGTTCCCACACGGCAAAGAGTAGTGGGACATTGCCGAGGGGTACAACGAGTTCATGTCCAAGAACACTGCATTTGACTTTGCACCGGTGCTTTGTCTGCTCAGATCGGTTGATAAGACGCGGTCCCCATGAAAAACATACCCTCCCCTCATTGAACGCTCTACAAAAAGGTGCTGATCTACATCGGTGATTAGGCCTATTTCCTCCCTGCTAATTTTTAAAATTAAATCTATCACCAAATGGGGTGTGGAAAAATAATAGCCTATATCTAACCCGAACTCTGAATAGATCTGGTCTGTGTTCTTACAGACTATATCCAACAGAGTTAGAACGTCACTGGCCAAGTACAGTCTACAATAATCCCACCCATGTTTACAATCCTCCTTGGACCACACTTGGCAAACTCATATTCCCCGACTGTGCATTCACTGTTGGTCAGTGAATTGTAAAAAGCTTCAATTGGAGGTAGTTTCACCTCACTTAAGCGAGCGCCAGAGCAGTAATAGTCGTATGCGTTTATACCTTTGCAGGTCAACAGGTCATACATTTCACCGTCTGGAAAGTGCTGTTTAATCAAGGGAAAACTACCAAAATTTTCGCTTTTCTGCACTTGAATCAATTGACTCAAAGCCTTGGGGAAAAAACTAAAAGAATCTAAATACCTAAGTTTATTCCAGCACGTATGCCCATTATCCACTACCTGCCATTTCAGTTCGAGAAGCAATAACTTCTCAGCCGATTTGGGAATTATGTTGTAGATAAATGAACTATTTACCCATGGACAATCTACTCCCCTTCCCTCCCTATGCATACGTGCCAGTGCCGGTAAAATAAATTTTAAGTCATTATTAGAGTTGTGAATAAAAACAGGGATAAAAAACTGCTGGCTAACATTTAAATTACACGATTGATGCGCAACCCCCCTAAAATTACTACCCCCCGCGGCTAGGTCCTGCCCCACCGGGTCCTGGGCTCTGACTTTCCCCCTCCCCCCTCTTTTCCCTTTAGTCCCCTTTTCCTCCTCTACAAACTCCCCCTTACACACCCCACATATTTTTTGATTTTTAATCGCGAGACGATCCTCTGCGGACAACACCATTGGATAATGAGTATTTCTAAAACGAGAAATAGCACCATTAACCGTGCAAATAAGTTTAGTCAGGGCCTTGACCATGCACTCGAGTCCCTCATCCAATATTTCAACTATTTCTAACAACTGCATGGTGTTAGAACTGTCTCTTTGCACGTGGGCATATGACACTGCAATAGCCTGATGTTCTTTGACTCGGTTTGGAAATTGTGGATCGTTCACCTCCACCAGCTTAGCTTCACAATCTAAAGATATTTTGTCGCACTGGAGAAGGGTATTCTGGAAATTTTTGAAACGTAGAATTGCCCTATCCCCTGAAACCGTTTCCACCGTCTGTTAGCCATTCCGGTTACAATGCTTCATATGATCCAATAGTTTTATGTCACTACGGAATTTTGACAAGCCTGACAGACAGTAGAAACATTCCCCCTTTTCTTACCCTCTCCCAGACCTCTATTACGGTCTGTCACAGGATTACAATGACCAATTTAAGGGGTAGGTTCATTAGGTGGTGTGTATAACACCAAAACCACATGTCTGACCAAATTAACTGACGGGATCCTTACGAGGACAACCACCCCCTTTTTTTTTGAACGAACCCCATCTTCAAATTCAGTTTCATACTGAACCACAGTAATACCGATATTTAAGTGGGCATTAGCCCTTTCAAAAATGTCAATAGATCGAAGCGTTACTGGATATTTCCCCTCTAAGCAAGAAAAATCTACAACTGGGAAATCGGACCCGTCCTTCCCATGTACAGCCCAATAGTCTAAATTCTTCTTGGTAGCGTCATCTGCTAGAGGCTGAAATGCTGATATGAGGAAAGCATATCGGAAACACTTATGATCTGTTTCAAAACAGATCTTCTGGACACCTTGACAACCTTCTAGATCTGGATTATATTTTAAAACTACTGACCCCTCAGACCCTGCCCCCCCTCTTAAAATAAAATCTTTCTTAAATTTACATATATTTACACTTAAATTTTCAATAAATAAAACTACAGACCCACTCCCATTTTCAATAAAGTTCTCAAGATGCGTTATAATTTGATCTACCCAATCCATGAAAGCTCCCTCAAAATTTTCCAAATTCGAATAAACCAAACGCATCTCGGAATGTACATAATGATAATAAACTTCACTTTTCCCCTCATTTAAATAGAACACTTTTAAAACAATTGAGACCTTAATTGATTCCCTCCCCCACAATTGAATTTGATTCTCCAGAAGTGCACGAATTTTATCTACATAGGCATGCACAATTTCTACGGGGTCAAAAACAAATTTTCCCCCCATTAGTGAATTAAAGGGATCACCAAACGTTGCAGTGTAAACAACTATTGCATTTAAAATTCTGTTGGTTAATTGAAAATCGGGGAGAGTTGTACCCCCCTCCCCCTCGTGTATATTTACCCCTCCCCCAACTTGTTCAACAATAACAGGCGAATGCTCCACATCAGTTGTTTGAAGTGGATTCGTTAGGGTATCGAAGGCTGGAGGCGGAGGGTTCCCTGTGAAATCATTTAAAGGATGCAAAGTGTTCGGGCTCAAGTCCCCCAGCTCAACTTTGCTAGCTTCTACATTAAAAAAATCAGCTAAAAACTCATCAATATCGAAAGGTACTTCAATAGAGTTAATGATTTCGTTGTCCTGAATCTCCACTGTCGGTGTTAGAATTGGTTCTTCCTCTTCTTCACTGGACGAAGATGAATATTGGACCAAAGGTCGTCCAACCTATAAATGAAAAAAATAGCTTATTTTCAAAGTTTTCAAATCACCCCTACTGCTTTTAAAATTTGAATTATTATTTAAAGTCAGCGCTGTAGTAGTAGTAGTAGCAGAATGAGCATAGTAGCATTTGGTTAATTCAACTGAAAGAAAATCCAACTTAATATAAGATAAATACAATTTAAAACGCTGCTTTACATGGAATGCTGCAATTTGATTTTGTTCAAAAAAAAAATAGCTTATTTTCAAAGTGTTCTAATTATCCCTACTAATTTTTTTTTTCGGCACTTTTCGGAGCCATAGCACATCCCAGTGGCGCTTCTTTGGCTCACAGCGCATCTTGCGGCGCCTCCCTGACTCGTGACGCATCTCGGTGGCGCTTCTCGGGCCCGCGGCGCTTCCCCCGGTGCTTCCCTAACTTTACCCCACAGCGCTTCCCGGACCCATCGGCGCATTCCGGGCTCCGCGGCTCCCGGCCATTTACATAATGTCCCAAAAAACCACATTGTTAGGCGGCATAAGTCGTTTCGCCTACTTCCCGTACAGGTTGTCTAGGACTCCAAATGAGCCTAGATTATTTTTAATCTCGTGTCTGTTCTGTTTCCAAGCGTATTCTCGGGGAAACAGTACAATTAAATTCGAGAACCGTTAATTCTTATTCAGGAATGTCTCTCCATGCAAAATCTTGGCAAGTTGATCTAGACAATCGTTACGCAAATTAGAATTAGGCCTATGTGTAAGACATTGTAATGCTATAATCTCTGTCCAACACCAACTGAGTTGAGGAAAAACATCTTTTAAAATCTATGAAATTTTAATTTTAAAGTGTTGAAAAAAAAAGCGAAAAGCGAAGATATTGAATAAATGGGTAGAAACTAATCAAATTTCGAAAAAACCGTTGTCCTTAATTGATAGCTTCCTCATAGAAAATTGTGTTTAAATAAAACGGCAGTTTATAACGCAAAGGCAGTTTTCTATGAGGAAATTATGTCCGGGATATAGTATCCCTTTTTGGCTTCACTACGAGCCGATTCAGCAGACTGCTGAATGTATGCAATAACAGTGACCTGATTTAAAAGGGGGAACAATGTCCTTTAATATCTCTGACAATTTTACTGTGATGAAATAAAAGGTTTACTTCTAGGCCACTTAAAACTATAATATTCTAGCAAAAAATAGCATTTTGTGATAAAAAGGTTTTCTAACAGTAAACTAGAAAATTAGCTAAAAATATTATTATGAGAAAGCGAAGATGTCTACAATGGAAAATTGGAAAGATTAGAAAAAGAGCGGTTTCTTTGCAAAAAATTACATTATATTTAGATATCTCCGAGGTAGGGGGGAGCAGAGAAATTTAAAACAATGGGTGTGGGATTATAGAGAAAATAACATTTTTTTAATATCTCTGAGACAAACTTTTACAGTGTTGAAAAATAGTGAAAAAGAAAAGACTAAAAAAAACATTGGAAGAAATAGATAGGTAGGAAAAAATGCTTACATTTGCATAATCCGTCTGGGCTTGGGTGCCTGAAGGACCAGGCATTGTATCTTGTCCTGAAAGCCCTGCAGTATGACTGGGGTTCAAATGGATCTTATCATGTCCATCACTATCATTCCCAGCCGGGCTAGCGATATACTGGGCTCGTGCAGCCGAGGCTGCAACTTGACGAGGCAACATTGAGGCTTGATTAAGAGGGGCTTGCATGGATGGCTGCACTTGGGCAGGCAACACTTGTTTGGGGGGCTTCGGCCAGCGACCATATTGGAAAACTGTCGCCTTCGCAGGGGGCGCATTATTGGCCCTCGCTTTCTTAGCGGGTGGAGGCGAGGAGCATTCTTCGCTATTTGCCTTAAAGAAGAGAAAAAAAATTAGTATTAAAATAATTTGCTCCTTTTTTAAAGAAAGAAAGTTATTAACCATAATTTTGTTTAGAAAAGCATTTATCACTAAGAAAGCACAACGTAAAAAAATTTCGTGAAATATACTAGTCGCATCCTTTTGAATCTGAGAAAGAAGAATTACGGCTCACTGAGCCGTTCAAAATTCAGCCTATATAAGTCAGCCTAATTTCTTATTTTTAGGTGTTTCTGTTCTTTTCTGGTTTTAATCTGCATTGAGCATGTCTTGTTTGATGCATTTAAAGTATTAGCGGTTTTTTTTTATCTTTCCATATCCTTTTTCGGTAGCTGATATTTACCCCACCCCCAGACAAAACAGCCCGAGGAAAATAATCCCCACGGAAAATATACCTGAGAAAAGACATGGAAAAATACCCCCGCCCCCCCCCGAAAGATATCGCATCCTTTTGAATCTGAGAATTACGGCTCACTGAGCCGTTCAAAAGTCGGCCTAGTTTGTTTGAAGAAAATCCCCCCTAATACTAAACGTTGAAAATGTGAATATTTAGTCAAACATCGAAGCATTGATCTAAGATATGGTTTTTTTTTCAGTTATCCAATAAATAAAAACATGTTTTTAGTCGCATCCTTTTGAATCTGTGAAATCTTTGGAAACTAAACTGCTAATGAGCAGGAAGTGCTTTAAAAAGGGTCAGAGCTAATTATAGGCCTCGCGTAGAGCATTATGTCAAAACCAGAGCGGGCTAATAACAACAGAGCGATGGATGTCTCAGTTAGAGAAAAGATTACAATTGAGAAAAGCCAAAATTTAACGAAATGATAATTATTTCTTTTTGCGAGAATTTTGTTGTAAAACAGTGAGGGGGGGGTTAGGTTTTGAGGGTAAAAGAAAATATTTTATGTTTTCCATTGATTATAATGATGTTTGTATGGTTTGGGGGGGGGGGGGGTGATGGTGGGGGGGTTTGGGGATAAAGGAATATATTTACGTTTTAGCCGATTATACTGGAGGATGTCCAAGGAAAATTCGTTTGAAAATAAAAATGCACTTACATTGCTAATTGCGGCTGCCAAGGCCTCAAGCTCATCAATTATGTTAATTGTTCTATTCATTGTCTCACAATACTTTCTGATAATTGAATCACATTGCATGCCCGTTATATACGAAATCTCAAGGTCAAATTGTTATGTAAACAAAGCCCTCTGATTGGCTGAGAAGGAAACACGTGATCTAACTGTTTCCGGAAAACTCATAACATTGAACAATTTTATCCACAGCAACAAATACTATTTCTGGATCATAACATTCACCTCAAACAACAACAAGAAGGAAGTGTCATTGACCTGCCCCCATTAGACTCAATAATCCATGAAAGTGAGAAAGTTCCTGTTTTTCAAATTCTCACTGACAAATCCCTAAAAACATCAAATAAATCGATCAACACACATAACCGTCCATGAAAACAACCATAAATGTGACAAAGTTCCTGTTTTTCCAAGTGAGAAAATTCCTGTTTTTTCATTCTCAGTGAGAAAACCATAAACCACGTGGTTCGCGTCGGAGTCGGACCCCCCCTTCTACTGTCGTCGATCTTTTTAGCCCTAGAAACTGCAAAACAACGGGAAACTTCACAAAACCTTTAAATAACGACAAAGCTCCGAACGTACCTTCAACTCATCAGTTGGCGATTGCGAATCCTATATTGGCGAGAAACATACAGCGCCTTGGGCATAGATAAAGTAAGATTCATTTAAGACGAAACTCATACAATAATGTAATATGCTACCCCCCCCCCCCAAGGCTCTTTGGACTGTAAAGAAGGGGGAAGACAAATGAGTCACTTACTCAGAGAAAAAAAAGAAAAAAAAAACAGTAATAAAGAAATAAATACAAATAAAATAAAAACTACAGAACATATAACTAAATAGATTGAATAGAATAAATTAATTAAGTAGATTAAATAGACTCCAATAAAATAATAATATATAAGACAAAAATAAACAAAAAGATAAGAATGGCTTCCAAGAAGCCAAAAATTTGTAACGGTTTTTTTGAACAGCCTGAAAGAGTGGCACCTTCAAGCTGATTCAGGCAACTTATTACATACAATATGACTGGCCATTAAAGGATTGAAATATGACCCTAGACAATGAGTAAAAGGAATTTGAATAGCCAGAGAGCAATACAGTTTAGCAAGTACACACTTGCTGTGCTTAGTACAGCAAGTTAGGCATATCTGGTTCCGATACCTGCTATGGCATGTTCTATAATAAGTACACAAGTACTGTGCTTATCTGAATCATAAACGAAGCCGATATATTTTAGCAGAGCGGACTCTGCAATTGCTATACTCGCAGCACAGTTTATAGAATTATCCAGTAAGTTTATCGCAGATCATTTCTGGTCTTCATTCTCGGTACGAACAATAAACTCCTCCCATTTCTTTCTGCATTAGCGGGTTAGTCTGTTATCATCAATCAAGAAATGGTTACAAACTGCTTTATTCTTAATAGCGGGTGTACCCTTGTTTCGTGTTCAAAAGAAATATGCCTTGTCTACCTATGATTACATATAATGCCGTTTATGTTTCTAACTGCAAAAAAGTTCTCTGTAGCACTCGCACCGTGGTCCGGGTTTTTAAAATGGGTGAGATATGGTATGATCATACTGCTAATTCTATAAACTGTGATTCGCAGCTACATCAGATACATAAAATTTTATTTTGCCGCAGTCATTGTAAACAGGAACTCAGTCTTTGTTGCCTTATCCACAAGTCGTAACAGCGTATAACCAGAAATCAGCGAGTTAAAGTTTACCTAACGAATCGTCTCCGTAGTAAACAAAACTGATATCGCACAGGTGGATATAAATTCCAACGTTAATCCTCCTGGTCATAGCAGTTGTAAAAATGTTAAATATAGCAAGAGTCTGGATTGAACCTTACCCGGGCCCTCCGACGATACAGGTAGGCCTACTAAAAAGATCCTTTTCAAGTTTGTCCTGAGCTTTTCTATGGTTACGCTTCAGTAGGCGATGACTGTACCCACAATTCTGGTGCTTACAGGAATCACAAACTGTCCGTAAATTAGCACATACGGGCACAATCGAAATTAGCAGAATCGAAAATTAACGAGATCTGCATCATGGGGAAGACTCAGAGGCCCTTCGTTCCCACATTTCTGAGGGCAGGGGAGGGGGAGGGGGAGTCAGTTTCAGAGGAAAAACCAAAAATTCTCAGAATCGAAAATAAACGGGATCTGTATCATGGGCAAAGCTCAGAGGTCCTTTGTTCCTCCATTTCTGAGGGGCAAGAGAGGGAGAGGGTTATTTTGTGAGGGAAAAAAAAAAAAAATAATAAAAGAAATTAAAGTAGTGAGGCCTCAAGGGGACGACACAGAGACCCCTCAGGCTCAATGTGCTGAGCGTAGGGGAGGGGGCAGGTCAACTTTGTTTGGAAAACCAAAAATAACCCGAAACGAAACTAACAGCGATCTGAATCAAGGGGACGGCTCCGAAGCACGGCGTTCCAACATTTCTGAGGGCAGGGGAGGGAGAGGGGGAGTCAATTTCAGAGGGAAAACCAAAAATACTCAGAATCAAAAATAAACAGGGTCTGCCTCAAGGGGAAGGCTCAAAGACCCTTCGTTCCTCCATTTATGAGGGGTAGGAGCGGTGGGGGGTCAATTTTGGAGAGAAAACCAAAAATACTCAGAATCGAAAATAAATGAGATCTGCCTCAAGGGGAAGGCTCAGAGGCAATTCGGTCCCCCATTTGTGAGGGCAGGGGAGGGGGGGTTTAATTTTGGAGGGAAAACCAAAAATACTCAGAATCGAAAATAAACGGGATCTACCTCAAGGGGAAGGCCTGGGCTGATGTTTGCAAGTCGAAGAAATTGTCTTTGTTGGTTTGAATGTCTAAAGTGCCTGTCTTTCTCTGTTTACATGTCTAATTCTTTTTGTTTGCATGTCCGGGTTGGTGTTTGCAAGTCCAAGTTGGGTTTTCAGACCTACGTTTTTTAGATTTTCGTGCGTGTTTGGTTCATGGGGTTTAGTATTTGAGAAGTTAACTTTAGTATTTCATCGTTTGACTTGCCTGAAATCATGAATTAGAATAGTTAATTGGCTGTTTTGGGATTTTCAGTCCTAGTTTTTTAGATTTTCGTGGGTGTTAGGTTCCTGGGATTTATTATTTGAGAAGTTAACTTTAGTATTTCATAGTTTGACTTGCCTGAAATCATGAATTAGAATATTTAATTGGCTGTTTGGGGATTTTCAGACCTAGGTTTTTTAGGTTTTCGTGTGTGTTTGACTCCGGGACTTTATTATTTGAGAAGTTAACTTTAGTATTTTCTGGTTTTACGTGCCTGAAATCATGAATTAGAATAGTTAATTAGCTGTTTTGGTTTTCAGACATAGTTTTTTTTAGATTTTCTTTGAGGTTATGTTCCTGTGATTCATTATTTGAGAAGTTAACTTTAGTATTTCGTATTTGACGTGCCTGAAATCATGAATTAGAATATTTAATTGGCTGTTTGGGGATTTTCAGACCTAGGTTTTTTAGGTTTTTGTGTGTTTGACTCCTGGGGTTTATTATTTGAGACTTTAACTTTAGTATTTTGTGGTTTTACGTGCCTGAAACCATGAATTAGAATAGTTAATTAGCTGTTTAGGGTTTTCAGACCTAGGTTTTTTAGATTTTCGTGGTTGTTTGACTCCTGGGGTTTATTATTTGAGAAGTTAACTTTAGTATTTTATGGTTTTACGTGCCTGAAATAATGAATTAGAATATTTAATTACCTGTTTAGGGTTTTCAGACCTAGGTCTTTTAGATTTTCGTTGGTGTTTTTTTCCTGGAGTTTATTATTTGAGAAGTTAACTTTAGTAATTCATTGTTTGACGTACCTGGAATCATGAATTAGATTAGTTCATTAGCTTTTTGGGTTTTCATACGTACTTTTTTAGATTTTCGCTGGTGTTAGGTTCCTGGGGTTTATTATTTGAAAAGTTAACTTTAGTACTTAGTGATTTGACATGCCTGAAATCATGAATTAGAATAGTTAATTAGCTGTTTGGGTTTTCAGACATAGTTTTTTAGATTTTCGTGGGTTTTAGGTTACTGGCATTTATTATTTGAGAAGTTAACTTTAGTATTTAATGTTTTGACTTGCCTGAAATCATGAATAAGAATATTTAATTGGCTGTTTGGGGATTTTCAGACCTAGGTTTTTTAGGTTTTCGTGGGTGTTTGTTTCCCGGAGTTTATTATTTGAGAAGTTAACTTTAGTATTTTGTGGTTTTACGTGCCTGAAATCATGAATTAGAATAGTTAATTAGCTGTTTGGGTTTTCAGACCTAGTTTTTTAGATTTTCCTGGGTGTTAGGTTCCTGGGATTTATTATTTGAGAAGTTAACTTTAGTATTTCATGGTTTGACTTGCCTGAAATCATGAATTAGAATATTTAATTGGCTGTTTGGGGATTTTCAGACCTAGGTTTTTTAGGTTTTCGTTGGTATTTGTTTTCTAGAGTTTGTTACTTGAGAAGATAACTTTAGTATTTTGGTGTTTTACGTGCCTGAAATTATGAATTAAACTAGTTAATTAGCTGTTTGGGTTTTGAGACCTAGTTTTTTAGATTTTTGTAAGTTTTAGGGTCCTGGGCTTTATTATTTGAGAAGTTAACTTTAGTATTTCATGGTTTGACTTGCCTGAAATCATGAATTAGAATATTTAATTGGCTGTTTGGGGATTTTCAGACCTAAGTTTTTTAGGTTTTCATGTGTGTTTGACTCCTGGAGTTTATTGTTTGAGAAGTTGACTTTAGTATTTTGTGGTTTTACGTGCCTGAAATCATGAATTAGAATAGTTAATTAGCTGTTTAGGGTTTTCAGACCTAGGTTTTTTAGATTTTAGTGTGTGTTTGAATCCTGGGGTTTATTATTATTTGAGAAGTTAGATTTAGTATTTTGTGGTTTTACGTGCCTGAAATCATAAATTAGAATAGTTAATTAGCAGTTTAGAGTTTTCAGACCTAGGTTTGTTTAGATTTTCGTGGGTGTTTGTTTCCTGGAGTTTATTATTTGAGAAGTTAACTTTAGTATTTCATAGTTTGACGTGCCTGAAATCCTGAATTAGAATAGTTAATTAGCTGTTTGGGTTTTCATACCTAGTTTTTTAGATTTTCGTGGATGTCAGGTTCCTGGGGTTAATTATTTGAGAAATTAACTTTAGTATTTCATGGTTTGACTTAGCTGAAATCATGAATTAGAATATTTAATTGGCTGTTTTGGGATTTCCAGACCTAGGTTTTTTAGGTTTTCGTGTATGTTTGACTCCTGGGGTTTCTTATTTGAGAAGTTAACTTTAGTATTTTGTGGTTTTACGTGCCTGAAACCTCTTGGATACACAATGCAGAAACTTCATTTAAGAAACTATGAAAAAATTGTTAATAAATAGCATATTCTTTCCTTAAGTCATCAGCTTGAGAAGCAAAAAGAAAGTTTGTTCAAGTAAACATAACAAAATTTTAATTAATAGACATAATCTTTCTTGTTTTTACCTTTTAGATAAATAAGGCAGAAAACTAATTTAAGAAATTATAACAAGATTGTAAGCAAATAGCAGACCCATTCCTGAAATCACATCGGGGATACACAATACAGAAATTTCATTTAAGAAACTATGAAAAAAAATTGTAAGTAAGTAAGTTACAAATTTTTTCTTGAAGTCACTTGCTTCTTGTATACACAACACAGAAATATCATTAAAGAAACTATGAAAAAATTATAAGTAAGTATCAAATTCTTTCTTGAGTTCACTTTTTGGATAAACTAATATACATTTCGTTCAATAAACTATGACAAAATTCTAAGTAAATAACAAACTCTTTATTGTTTTCACGACTTAGATACACGATTTGGAAATTTAATTAAAGAAATTATGAAAAAATTATCAATAAGTAACAATTTCTTTCTGGAAGTCAACTCTTGGATACACAATACGGAAATTTCATTCAAGAAATTATGACAATATTTGTAAGTAAGTAACACGCTCTTTATTGATTTCACCTCTTGGATATACAGTACAGATACTTCATTCAATAAATTATGAAAAAATCGCAAGTAAGTAACAAACTCCTTATTGTTTTCACCTCTTGGATAAACAATGCGGATATTACATTCAATAAATTATGAAAAAATTGTAAGCAAGTAACAAACTCTTTTCTGAAGTCACATCATGGATACACAATGCAGAAACTTCATTTAAGAAACTATGAAAAATTGTAAATAAGTAAGTAACAAATTCTTTCTTGAAGTCACCTCTTGGATACACAATGCAGAAATTTCATTAAAGAAATTATGAAAAAATCGTAAGTAAGTAGCAAATTCTTTCTTGAATTCACCTGCTGGATAAACAAAAAGACATTTCGTTCAAGAAATTATGACAAAATTCTAAGTAAGTAACAAACTCTTTCTTGAAGTTATCTCTTGGATACACAATGAATAAATTTCATTTAAGAAGTTATGAAAAAATTGTAAGAAAGTAACAAACTCTTTCCTGAAGTCACCTCTTGGATACACAATGCAGAAACTTCATTTAAGAAACTATGAAAAAATTGTAAGTAAGTAAGTAACAAATTTTTTCTTGAAATCACCTTTTGGATACACAATACAGAAATTTCATAAAAGAAATTATGAAAAAATTGTAAGTAAGTAGCAAATTCTTTCTTGAATTCACCTACTGGATAAACAAAAAGACATTTCGTTCAAGAAACTATGACAAAATTCTAAGTAAGTAACAAGCTCTTCATTGGTTTCACGACTTAGATACACGATGTATAAATTTAATTCAAGAACTTAGGAAAAAATTCTCAATAAATAAAAATTTCTTTCTTGAAGTCAACTCATGGATACACAATACGGAAATTTCATTCAAGAAATTATGAAAATATTTGTAAGTAAGTAACCAACTCTTCATTGATTTTACGTCTTGGATATACAGTACGGATACTTAATTCAGTAAATTATGAAAAAATCGCAAGTAAGTAACAAACTCTTTATTATTTTCATCTCTTGGATATACAATACGGAAATTTCATTCAATAAATTATGAAAATTTTTAAACAAGTAAAAAACTCTTTCCTGAAGTCACCTCTTGGATACACAATGCAGAAACTTCATTTAAGAAAGTATGAACAAATTGTAAGTAAGTAAGTAAGTAACAAATTCTTTCTTGAATTCGCCTCTTGGATAAACAAAAAAAGTTATTTCATTCAAGAAATTATGACAAAATTCTAAATAAGTAACAAACCCTTTCTTGAATTCGCCATTGGGTTGCACAATACAGAAATTTAATTCAGGAAACTATGAAAAACATTGCAAACAAACTCTTTCTCGAACTCGCTTCCTGGACAGACAATACAGCAATTTCACTCAAGAAATTATGAAAAAATTGTAAGTAAGTAGCAAACTGTTTCTTGAATTCTCCTCCTGGATGCATAATACAGATATTTCATTCAAGAAATTATAAAAAAAATTGTAAGTAAGTAACAAACTCTTTCTTGACTACACCTCTTGGATACCCAATACGGAAATTTCATTCTAAAAATTATGAGAAAATTCTAAGTAAGTAACACTCTCTTTCTTGAAGTCCACTCTTGGATGCGCAAAACGATATTGAAATTTCATTTAATAAATTATGAGCAGATTCCATGTAATTAACAATCTCTTTCTTGAATTCCCCTCCTGGATACACAATAATGATATTTTATTCAATAAATTATAAAAAAAAAGGAAAGTAATTAACAAAATCTTTATTGATTTCAACTCGTGGATACAAAAAAGACATTTCATTCAAGAAATTATAAGAAAACTTTAAGTAAGTAAAAAAAACTCATTGTTGAATTCGCCATTTGCATGGACAATACAGAAATGTCATTCTCTGGGACCTCTATATGTGATTAAACACGTTATGAAACTAAATGCTATTTGCTTGCCTTTCCTTGGTACCTTTCCAAACGAGCGGGGATTCCCCACTGGTTCCTACACATTGCAAAAAAGTGAGCAGTACGAAAACTCCACGTTTTCAACAAGACTGGTTTTTTAGACAACACCCATTTTTTTTTAGACAACACCCTCGTTTTCAACAAGACGAGGTTACGTGCGCGCACGTAACCGCGTCTAAATTAACCTTAAAAAATTAAATAAATCTATGTCGACTGTGCATGTCTCTCTCACTATGTACACGCCGTGGTGGTGTGTAACCCAGCACCAATCACGTTAACGTCTATTGCGAAACCGTTGCCGTGTCGTATGAGAACCTAAAAAAAATGGGTTTTGTTTAAAAAAACTGTCTATTTGAATACGAAAGTTTTTTATACTGTAAACTTTTTTGCAATAATTAAGAGCTAGTGGAAAACCCCTACTATCTTGGAATGGTGCTAAGTAAAGGCAAGAAGATCGTATGTAGTTTTAAAACGTGTTTAATCACGTGTAGAGCTCCCATAGAATGAAATTTCTGTATTGTGCATGCAAACGGCGAATTTAAGAATGAGTTTTTTTTACTTACTTAGAATTTTGTCATAATTTCTAGAATGAAATGTCTTTTTTTGTATCCACGAGTTGAAATCAATAAAGAGTTTGTTACTTACTTTCCTTTTTTTTATAATTTCTTGAATAAAATATCCGTATTGTGTATCCAAGAGGGGACTTCAAGAAAGAGATTGTTACTTACCTGGAATTTTCTCATAATTTCTCGAATGAAATTTCCGTATTGTATTGCGTATCCAAGAGGGGACTTCAAGAAAGAGATTGTTACTTACTTAGAATTTTCTCATAATTTCTTGAATGAAATTTCCGTATTGGGTATCCAAGAGGTGTATTCAAGAAAGAGTTTGTTACTTACTTACAATTTTTTTATAATTTCTTGAATGAAATATCTGTATTCTGCATCCAGGAGGAGAATTCAAGAAACAGTTTGTTACTTACTTACAATTTTTCATAATTTGTTGAGTGAAATCGCTGTACTGTTTATTCAGGAAGCAAGTTTAAGAAAGATTTTGTTTGAAGTGTTTTTCATAGTTTCCTGAAATATATTTATGTATTTTGCAGTCCAATGACGAATTCAAGAAAGGGTTTGTTACTTATTTAGAATTTTGTTATAATTTCTTGAATGAAATGACTTTTTTTGTTTATCCAAGAGGCGAATTCAAGAAAGAATTTGTTACTTACTTACTTACTTACAATTTTTTCATACTTTCTTAAATGAAGTTTCTGCATTGTGTATCCAAGAGGGGACTTCAGGAAAGAGTTTGTTACTTGCTTACAAATTTTCATAATTTATTGAATGAAATTTCCGTATTGTATATCCAAGAGGTGAAAACAATAAAGAGTTTGTTACTTACTGGCGATTTTTCCATAATTTATTTAATGAAGTATCTGTACTGTATATCCAAGAGGTGAAATCAATAAAGAGTTTGTTACTTACTTACAAATATTTTCATAATTTCTTGAATGAAATTTCCGTATTGAGTATCCAAGAGTTGACTTCAAGAAAGAAATTGTTACTTACTGATAATTTTTTCATAATTTCTTGAATTAAATTTCTACATCGTGTATCTAAGTCGTGAAAACAATAAAGAGTTTGTTACTTACTTAGAATTTTGTCATAATTTCTTGAACGAAATGTCTTTTTGTTTATCCAGCAGGTGGATTCAAGAAAGAATTTGCTACTTACTTACACTTTTTTCATAATTTCTTTTATGAGATTTCTGTATCGTATATCCAAGAGGTGACTTCAAAGAGTTTGTTACTTGCTTACAAATTTTCATAATTTATTGAATGAAATTTCCGTATTGTATATCCAAGAGGTGAAAACAATAAAGAGTTTGTTACTTACTTGCGATTTTTTAATAATTTATTGAATGAAGTATCTGTAATTTATATCCAATAGGTGAAATCAATAAATAGTTTGTTACTTACTTACAAATATTTTAACAATTTATTGAATTAAATTTCCTTATTGTGAATACAAGAGTTGACTTCAAGAAAGAAATTGTTACTAATTGAGAATTTTATCATAATTTCTAGAATTAAATTTCTATATCGTGTATCTAAGTCGTTAAGACAATAAAGAGTTTGTTACTTAGAATGCTGTCATAATTTCTTGAGGGAAATGTATTTTTGTTTATCCAGCAGGTATATTCAAGAAAGAATTTGCTACTTACTTACAATTTTTTCATAATTTCTTTTATGAAATTTCTGTATTGTGTATCCAAGAGGTGACTTCAAGAAAGAATTTGTTACTTACTTACTTACAAATTTTTCATAGTTTCTTAAATAAATTTTCTGTATTGTGTATCCAAGAGGTAAAATCAGGAAGGAGTTGGTTACTTTCTTACAAATTTTTTCATAATTTACTAAATGAAATTTCTTCATTGTTTATCCATGAGGTAACTTCAAGAAAAAGTTTGTTAATTACTTATAATTTTTCAATAGTTTCTTTAAATAAATTTCCTTTTGTTCATTAAGCAGGTGAATGCAAGAACGAATTTGCTACTTACTTACGATTTTTTCATAGTTTCTTTAATGAAATTTCTGCATTGTGTATCCAAGAGGTGACTTCAAGAAAGAATTTGTTACTTACTTATTTATAATTTTTTCATAGTTTCTTAAATGAAGTTTCTGCATTGTGTATCCAAGATGTGACTTCAGGAAAGAGTTTGTTACTTGCTTACAATTTTTTCATAATTTATTGAATGAAATATCCGCATTGTATGTCCAAGAGGTGAAAACAATAAAGAGTTTGTTACTTACTTGCGATTTTTTCCTAATTTATTGAATGAAGTATCTGTACTGTATACCCAATAGGTTAAATCAATAAAGATTTTGTTAATTACTTTAAAATATTTTCATAATTTCTTGAATGAAATTTCCGTTTTGTGTATCCAAGAGTTGACTTCAAGAAAGATATTGTTACTTACTGAGAATTTTTTCATAATTTCTTGAATTAAATTTGCACATCCTGTATCTAAGTCGTGAAAACAATAAAGAGTTTGTTACTTACTTAGAATTTTGTCTTAATTTCTTGAACGAAATGTCTTTTTGTTTATCCAGCAGGTGAATTCAAGAAAAAATTTGCTACTTACTTAAAATTTTTTCATAGTTTCTTTAATGAAATTTCTGTATTGTGTATACAAGAAGTGACTTCAAGAAAGAATTTGTTACTTACTTACTTACAATTTTTTTTCATCGTTTCTTAAATGAAGTTTCTACAATGTGTATCCAAGAGGTGATTTCAGGAAAGAGTTTGTTACTTGCTTAAAATTTTTTCATAATTTCTTAAATGAAATTTATGCATTGTGTATCCAAGAGGTAACTTCAAGAAAGAGTTTGTTACTTACTTAGAATTTTGTCATAATTTCTTGAACGAAATGTCTTTTTGTTTATCCAGCAGTTGAATGCAAGAAAGAATTTGCTACTTACTTACAATTTTTTCATAATTTCTTTAATGAAATTTCTGCATTGTGTATCCAAGAGGTTTCAGGCACGTAAAACCACAAAATACTAAAGTTAACTTCTCAAATAATAAACCCCAGGAGTCAAACATACACGAAAATCTAAAAAACCTAGGTCTGAAAATCCCCAAACAGCCAATTAAATATTCTAATTCATGATTTCAGACAAGTCAAACCACGAAATACTAAAGTTAACTTCTCAAATAATAAACCCCAGGAGCCTAACACCCACGAAAATCTAAAAAACTAGGTATGAAAACCCAAACAGCTAATTAACTATTCTAATTCATGATTTCAGGCACGTCAAACTATGAAATACTAAAGTTAACTTCTCAAATAATAAACTCCAGGAAACAAACACCCACGAAAATCTAAAAAACCTAGGTCTGAAAACCCTAAACTGCTAATTAACTATTCTAATTCATGATTTCAGGCACGTAAAACCACAAAATACTAAAGTTAACTTCTCAAATAATAATAAACCCCGGAGTCAAACACACACGAAAATCTAGGTCTGAAAACCCTAAACAGCTAATTGACTATTCTAATTCATGATTTCAGGCACGTAAAACCACAAAATACTAAAGTTAACTTGTCAAACAATAAACCCCAGGAGTCAAACACACACGAAAACCTAAAAAACCTAGGTCTGAAAACCCCCAAACAGCCAATTAAATATTCTAATTCATGATTTCAGGCAAGTCAAACTATGAAATACTAAAGTTAACTTCTCAAATAGTAAATCCCAGGAACCTAACACCCACTAAAATCTAAAAAACTAGGTCTGAAAACCCAAACAGCTAATTAACTATTCTAATTCATGATTTCAGGCACGTAAAACCACAAAATACTAAAGTTAACTTGTCAAATAATAAACTCTAGGAAACAAACAGCCACGAAAACCTAAGAAACCTAGGTCTGAAAATCCCCAAACAGCCAATTAAATATTCTAATTCATGATTTCAGGCAAGTCAAACCATGAAATACTAAAGTTAACTTCTTAAACAATAAATCCCAGGAACCTAACACCCAGGAAAATCTAAGAAACTAGGTCTGAAAACCCAAACAGCTAATTAACTATTCTAATTCATGATTTCAGGCACGTAAAACCACAAAATACTAAAGTTAACTTCTCAAATAATAAACCCCGGGAAACAAACACCCACGAAAACCTAAAAAACCTAGGTCTGAAAATCCCCAAACAGCCAATTAAATATTCTTATTCATGATTTCAGGCAAGTCAAACCATGAAATACTAAAGTTAACTACTCAAATAATAAAGCCCAGTAACCTAACACCCAATAAAATCTAAAAAACAAGATCTTAAAACACAAACATCTAATTAAATATTCTACTTCAGTATTTCATTCAAGTCAAATCACTAAGTACTAAAGTTAACTTCTCAAATAATAAACCCCCGGAACCTAACACCCACGAAAATCTAAAAAACTAGGTCTGAAACCCCAAACAGTTAATTAACTAATCTAATTCATGATTTCAGGCATGTCAAACCAAGAAATACTAAAGTTAACTTCTCAAATAACAAACTCCAGGAAACAAACACCAACGAAAATCTAAAAAACCTAGGTCTAAATACACTAAACAGGTAATTAACTATTCTAATTCATGATTTCAGGCACGTAAAACCAGTAAGTACTAAGTTAACATCTCAAATAATAAACCCCAGGAGTCAAACAAACGCGAAAACCTAAAAAACCTGGGTTTGCAAATCCCCAAACAGCCAATTAAATATTCTAATTCATGATTTCAGGCACGTCAAATACGAAATACTAAAGTTAACTTCTCAAATAATAAATCCCAGGAACCTAACGCCCACGAAAATCTAAAAAAAATATGTCTGAAAACGCGAACAGCTAATTAACTATTCTAATTCATGATTTCAGACACGTAAAACCACAAAATACTAAAGTTAACTTCTCAAATAATAAACCCCAGGAGTCAAATACACACGAAAATCTAAAAAACCTAGGTCTGAAAATCCCCAAACAGCCAATTAAATATTCTAATTCATGATTTCAGGCAAGTCAAAATATGAAATACTAAAGTTAACGTCTCAAATAATAAATACCAGGATCCTAACACCCACGAAAATCTAAAAAACTAGGTATGAAAACCCAAACAGCTAATTAACTATTCTAATTCATGATTTCAGGCACGTCAAAACACCAAATACTAAAGTTAACTTCTCAAATAATAAACCCCGGGACCCAAACACCCACGAAAATCTAAAAAACGTAGGTCTGAAAACCCAACTTGGACTTGCAAACACCAACCCGGACGTGCAAACAAAAGGAATCAGACATGTAAACAGAGAAAGACAGGCAATTTAGACATTCAAACCAACAAAGACAAATTCTTCGACTTGCAAACATCAGCCCAGGCTTTCCCCTTGAGGTAGATCCTGTTTATTTTAGATTCTGATTATTTTTGGTTTTCCCTCCAAAATTGACCCCCCAACTCTCCTGCCCCTCCGAAATGGGGGACCGAAGGGCCTTTGAGCCTTCCCCTTGAGGCAGATCCCGTTTATTTTCGATTCAGAGTATTTTTTGTTTTCCCTCCAAAATTGACCCCCCACCACTCCGGCCCCGCAGAAAGGGAGGAACGAAGGGTTTTTGAGCCTTTCCCTTGGGGCAGACCCCGTTTATTTTCGATTCTGAGTATTTTTGGTTTTCCCTCCAAAATTGACCCCCACCTCCCCTGCCCCTCAGAAATGGGGGAACGAAGGGCCTCTGAGCCTTCCCCTTGAGACAGATTCATGTTTATTTTCGATTCTGGGTATTTTTGGTTTTCCCTCCAAAATTGACCCCCTCCCTCTCCGGCCCCTCAGAAATGGAGGAACAAAGGACCTCTGAGCTTTGCCCATGAGCCAGATCCGGTTTATTTTCAATTCTGAGTACTTTTGGTTTTCCCTCAGAAATTGACTCCCCCTCTCCCTCCCCTGCCCTCAGAAAAGTGGGAACGAAGGGTCTTTGAGCCTGCCCCTTGAGTCAGATCCAGTTTATTTTCGATTCTGAGTATTTTTGGTTTTCCCTCCAAAATTGATCCCTCCCCTCCCCTGCCCTCAGAAATGAGGGAACGAAGGGAAACTTAGATCCTATTTTAAATTGACAATACTTATCAAACCTCACATGTGTATTATAAAGACCACATAGGAATGGTAAAGCTAGGTCAAGTCTCAATGTCATTCTATTGTCGTTAGCCATTTTCATAGACTGATTATGTTTCAAATTTATAACAAAGTACCTGAGTTAACAACTCCTTCGGGGTTACCTTAACTGCTAATCAGTTTAATCCTTTTTTTTTCTCCCCCTTCATACAATCTAATCACTAATTAGAATCATTCACACTTCTATTATTCAAAAGATTAATTAATATCGTTCATAGTGTCCAATTTGCGAATCCCTTTTTGCAAAAATGTCAAATACTCACTCTCTTTGAAAAACTAAACCAGACTATATCCACCAAACCAGACTATACCCACCAAACCAGTCCTTGCTATAGCTTCCATAGAATTCCATATGCCATGTGAGGGAGCTCTGAATCTCTTTGAAAAGGTGTAGAGTTTCTATAGAATAACGTTGAAATTCCTATATGTCTCGGCAAATAACATGGAAATTGGTATATGTCTCGTAGAATCCAGACGACATTGCGAGGGGATACTCGCTCTCTTTGAAAACGTGAATATGTCTCGTAGAAGTATTTGCTATATGTCTCGTAGAATTCAATATGTACATACTACTATTACCTTTGATTCTTCAAAATTGAGCTTGAAATTTCAATTTCCAATCGAATGAGTCTTCTCCAAAGTTTGTACGACCATCCCTTTTATAAAATATTGAAATTTTAACAATAGGTAACTTGCAATAACCTAGAGCCCTTGCCCCGAGGACCTTGTTTTTTTTTTATTAATCACGTTTTATTGTTCGATTTGAAATGGAAAGTTTTAGTTCTCCTTTTTAAAAGTCAAAAGTGATTGGAGGGACCAGCCACCCCCACCTCTCGGGAAAACACATCCTGCAGAAAATACCTCCTGGAAATACCAGCTCGTGGAAAATAACCCCCCCCCCTGGAAAATACCTCCCCGTGAAAAATTTTCCCCGAAAAATACCCCTTGTGTTTGGCTGGTCTCCAAATACTTTCGACATATAAAGAAAAGACTAGAACTGCCAGGGGATTATAAATAATTCTACCTCCATCCTTCTCTCATCTCTCCCCTAGAGCTAATTCTGTATTTATCTAAAGGCTGAATGAGAGTTGAGATGTTTTGGCATTAAAATGCCCCCTTTGAGGTATCTCCCTCTCTCCCTGGCTACAAAACAATCAGAGAACTCCATTACGGAAGTTTAAGTACCTTTTTAAGTTTTGTAATTTGTCCATTGCTTACAGATAGTATTTGTTATTAGGAAAGATACGGACATTTTTCGCGTGGGAGTTTTCTGAAGGAGGGTTTCTGGAGGATTTTCCGTGAGAAGGACATTTTTACACGGAGGGAGGACAAGACTTACACATAAATTCCTCTTTTACACTGTCCTAAGCACTTCCAAGCTAAACTAAAAAATAACAGAACCCAAATAAAATAATCCAATTTGGTTTTCCGCTAGGAGGTATTTTTCAGGGGAGGGTTTTTCCATGGGAGAGGGGGGGGGTAAACGACTAAATCAGTAGATAGTGACAGGGCGAAGGAAACCCCCATCAACAGACATAAAAAAGGGGAAATAAATCTGGCTTTTAGTGTTTGTGACGTCCGATTTTCATTGTTTTTGTGAAAACAAAACAGAGCTTTTTTATTAATCATCTTGATAGTCATTTATATTATGACTTTAAAAAGCAAGCAATTAAACCAAGGTTGAACATGCAAAGATTCTAACTTGTGTTATACCCAATGTAAGTACGGTGGTTGAGTTGCACGAGAGTTAAGTTATACGAGGGTTCAATGGCACGGTGTTTCAGTTGCACGGTGGTTCATTTGCATGGCGGTTCAATTGCATGGTGGTTCAGTTGCACGGTGGTTCAGTTGCACGGTGGTTCAGTTGCACGGGGGTTCAGTTAAATGAGGTTGAATTGCACGGAGGTTCAGTAGCACGTTGGTTCAGTTGCACGGTGTTTCACTTGCACGGTGGTTCAGTTACAGTGGTTCAGTTGCTTGGGGTTCAGTTACACGGTGGTTCAGTTGCAATGGAACCCTTATTCCGTGTTATTGTTATGGCCATAAAGTTGGTGGCAATAAATACCGCCCAAATTTGTCCTTGGCTTCTGAAGCCTTCTTCGGGATCCCCTAATGTTCATATAAATCTTGGTCAAACAAAATCAGCTTTTTGACTGCCGTTAACTAGCTGACTTTTCTACCAGTCACCGGGTGATTTTTTTTTCTTTTTTTTTAAGCTGAAAGATCTATTTGTAGCCTTGAAAGTTATGTGAAATATATCATATAATCCAGGTAGAAAAAGGTCTTGTTTATTGGGTCCTTCTAATACCTACTTACTTACTGGGAGTCGAGTACTCTAAGTTGCCTAACTGTTCCTTAAAGTACGAACATTCCCCCTGGAGCCAACTCTGGTCTATTTATACCTGAAAAGCACCATTTTTTAGTGTTTTTCTTCAGACTGAGTGAAGTTTTTAAAGCAGCATCACATTTTGTAGAACCACGAGCAATCTGTTGATTCGAAAAGACAACTACGTCTTAAAAAGAAAGCTATATCTTCTTAACCTGTCTGGTGCAATACAGTTTTAGCATATTTTATTCTAACTTTTCTTCAATTTTTTTTTTAAAGTTGGGACCCATTGCTACCAAAAACTGGAGTAGTGCATCTGGAGGTGTTTTTCACCATAAAATGAATTACCGATTTTTCCTAGTATTTCTAGATATATGCAATTTAAAAAAGCTAAAGTTTAAAAACTAAATTAAAAAAACTATAGTATAGCCAATTTTCACCATAAAATGAATTCCCGATTTCTCCTAGTATTTCTAGATATATATGGTGTATAAGTTTAGCCAATTTATGGTGTGTAGCTTAGCCAATTTAAGGTGTGTAACTTGGCTAATGTAAACAATCAGAATTATGAAGTTTTTCGGGCAGCATAACAGTACCACTGTTTGACTTTCACTGTCCTTTGTACTTTAAAGCCTTTAGTTTTTATGGCATCAAGTTGCTCGGTTTTAATACTCGGTAAATTGCAAGTTGCTCGGTAAATTGAAATTGTTCTTTTTAATAGTCGAAAATGAGTGGAGAGTAATTAACCCCCCTCTCAAGCCCACCATTTCCCCAAAGACATTCAATCACAGTTTAGAGATAGCCATTTACTTCAACGTAGTTGAAGTTCTGGAAATTATGTATTTAAGGATGACAAACCCCCATAGGCCCCAGGGCAAAGGTTGCAAGTTATGCCCTGGGGGCATATAAGGTTTTTATAGATAGACTATCCATTTCAATTTCATAAAAAAAAATATAAATGTTTTTACTTTTATAACTTTAATAAATCAAATAATATTAACATTTTGATTACTAAATATCAGTAAATGTATATTAAACAGGCAATGCACATTCATTTGTATTTTTTTCAGTAAAGTGCAAATTATGTTCTGGCCTTGGGAATGCATAGGGGTTTTGAGCCCAACTTATGTTAATTTCTCCTCGTTTTGAGTTTGACTCGGATATTTATTGTAATTTCTGTTCGTTTAGGGTTTCATTTATTTATCGATGCTGATTTATAGTACAGGCAAATAGAGGTTTGACCCGAAACAAATTGCAACAGAAATTATTCTTACACCATCTTGTAGAGAAAAAAAACTGAACAGCATATCCATTTTCGCATATTCTGAGTCGACGCAAAATAACCGTTTTTTGGCTTTTCATGCGATTTTTTTTACGTTTGCCGAAAAAAAATATAATTTTAGTATCCGACCGTTTTTCTTGAAATGAAGTATGATTCTAATGCAAAATGACAAGCCGAGACAGAAAATGAAGTCATACTAGGAGTCTGGTGCAAAACAAAAAAGATTCACTATCACCAATATGCGTTGCGGTAATTTTTGTAAAGACAATCAATCGGCACTAGTTATTCAACAAATGATCGGTTATTCGTAAAAATACCTGAACTAGGCACTAGTATAAGACACTTCGAAGGCTACGTAATGCAATTAAAATGAGAATCGTCACATTCGTCACTCAGTGTTTTAAAGATTTCAAAGTTTATTCCCAAGATTTGACTGAGAAATCAATTAGACGAAGACCTCAAGTAATGCTAGAAAGTCGAGTAGAAAACTAGTTCCGGTCAGTGACAGCCATAACCTTCATTTAAATTCGCCACCTACCCAGAGAAAAAATTTTATTCGAAATTCCACCATCTAACAGTCGCGTAATACTTTCCAGTGAATCTGCTAGCGTTCTGATGAATGATTAGCGCAGGTAAGGTGTCGGTTTTTTTTATGGTTGTTCGGAACTTAACAATTTAAAAGTTTAAAGGATAAATCATTGTAATATTCTGCGTTGTGCCGAGTTATTTTATGTTTTATTTAATTTTAAGTTTTTTTTTTTTTTTTTTTTTTTTTTTTTTTTTACAGTGATATCTATTGAGAAGACAATCGCCCCCTGAAATACACCTTGTACCAACAGGTGACCTCATCATCACGATAGGTTAACCTGTATTATGAGCCTGTGGTATTCTTCAGAGCTGTGAGGGACCAAACGATTGACGGATTAGGTACACAAGGCTGCCACAAAGTCCCTAAAGTCCCTAAAAGTCCCTAAAATCGAGTGAAGATCCATATTCGTCTCTTAAATTTATAAAGGTTCCTAAAGTACCTTTTCTTGATTTGGTTTAAAGCTCAGTATCCTTCTTGTTTGGAGCCTCTTCTCCCTTCCCTACATTTTTCTTTTTTCATTCACTCCTCGGCTCAATTTTTATTGATTAAGCAAAATATTTGATTGAGTCTGACTATTCTGGAAAATCCGCAGACGGAATAGCAGATGCATTTGGAAAAATGTTCAGAGATAGAGTGGTCAAAAACTTCTCCTTCGGGCGAACTAAGCTCGCTAATTTTTTAACCGAAGCTCTTGGACCCCATTTCCGGAAGATGACCCTTGATGAAGTCGGCAACACTTATTATGTTGTCGAGTTTAACGAAACCACAAACTCAGAAAGTAATAAAGAGCTTCAAATGAGGATCCGATACTGGTCAGAAAAGATGAAACGAGTGGTAGAAAGACACCTGAAAATTGCATTTATTGGACATGCCACAGCTGAAGGCTTGAAGTCAGAAATAGTCAGAACGATCGACGAGAGTGGTTTATCCATCTCTAAACTACTAGCGTTAAGTTGTGACGGTCCGAACGTGAACAAAAAACTTGTCTGACTGATTGACAGTGAAAACGTGAATTGACAGGTAGCGAAGGTCTCCTTGATATTGGTACCTGCAAGATCCATTTGGTACACAACGCTTTTCGGAAGGTTTGTAGGAAATCCGCGAGAATTGTTCCAATCTGATCATCAAAGTGTACTACTTTTTTAGTGGCTGGTCGGCTAGACAAGAAGACTACGGGAAGATTCAAGAGAAAACTGGCTTTCCTAAGTCTCGCTTTTTGAAACACGTACTCACCAGATGGTTAACAATAGGACCTGCCGCTTCGAGGCTAATGGAACAGATGCCAGCTCTCTTTGAGTACTTCGTTGTCTATATTCCAAAGAAAAACCCTGGTCTTATGAAATCAAATGCGTACAAAGAGATCATCCGGCTGATCAAACAACCGACCATGAAAGCAGAGTGTCAGTTTGTTGTTGATAGTTCGAACCTCTTCACACGTTTTACCGAAAAGTTTCAACGGGAATAGCCACTAGTGCATGAACTCTATACGAAGCTGAATCTCTTGACATTAACTGGACGAATTTTTAAACCCAAAGTGACCGAAGAACTTAGGGATAAACTAACGTTTCAGCTATTCGAAGATGAAAAGAACTTTGTACCACTGCTACAGACAGTTGTGAGTGACGAGATTGTTGACTGCCTCGAGTCATTAGACGAGCTTCCAAAACGCTCGTTCATGCAGCGTGTTCAGAAGCATTATTCTGCGGCCTGAAGATACGTCCTTAAGCAAATACTCGGCGGAGAATTTTTGCAGTTGTTGAAAGCGTTAACTTTTCTGCATCCTGATGAAGCTTCAAAGCAAGTTTCTGCTCAGATTTTATTATATGTTGCCAGGAAGTTACCCATCGCGGCGCAAAAGGACATGCTAGTTGACGAGTTTAAGCTAGTCCAGTTATCCGGACTTCCAAAGGAGCTAGGAAGGATCGACAACACGTTGAACAACGTGATCCAGGGAGGAAAATATCCAAACTTGTGTACCATGAGTAAAATGCGATGTATTTAAAATACCAAAATACAGTTCCTTCTTTCTAAAGATAATTCTGACTTCCTCTAATTAAGTTAAATCTAATTTCAAAAATGAAAAATCCGTAATCAGCAAAGAGAAAAGTGCAGTCACCCCCAGAAAAAGGACGGCGCTATCAAGCTTTAGATTTCGCTAAGAGAGTGAGTAATAAAAAAAGATGCTACGTACAATATTTCTAAGGAAGTTTAAACGATAAGAACCGTGTGAACGCTTGAATCATCAGAAATATTCAAAAGAATTTATTGGACGAAGGGCTCGCATCCTTGGGCCACGTGAGCCAATGGCAAGCCAGTCCCTACAGCACAGGACGAAAGAACTGCGTTTGGTAGTGGGGTAAAAGTGTTTTTTTAAAATATTCCTAAAGTAGAAGCAGGACCATTCAGATAGAAGTCTTAAATTCCTTCATCTCGGTCACCGTTATTGTCGTTTGAAGTGACCCACTGCTGTTCACCTAAACATGTAAGTTCAATAAATCTATTGCTTTTCTACCTGTGTTTATTTCATTTTATATGTCTGGATCTAGTCTGAGAACAGGTAGTTAGGTCGCAAAACCTCCAAGGTAACGCTCCCAGGGAATCGGATCTCCAGATAGCTCAAGAAAAAGAGGTCACGTGTACATGGCTGTACATTTTATTTTCACTCAATAATTTAGCGTGGCGCAGGCCTTGTTGGCACAATC
The DNA here is from genome assembly GCF_049724085.1 of Artemia sp. Qi Xiang Cuo. Taxonomy (NCBI): domain Eukaryota; kingdom Metazoa; phylum Arthropoda; class Branchiopoda; order Anostraca; family Artemiidae; genus Artemia; species Artemia sp. Qi Xiang Cuo. The sequence goes on from NC_142811.1 coordinate 14,483,905, forward strand.
TTTAGCGCTTTAAGCGACGCTATCGGAGAAATTACAATGTGTAATTTCACGACCCTTGGGCATAATATCGCCTTTGACGCGGTCAGTATTTAGTACCACATTTAGTATAGCCACACAAATATTTTCTATTGCTACAAATGGCGCAGTCGGAAATTGGAAGAAAAATTGCGAACTAATTACGCTATAAACTTTGTAATTCGAATTTAATTATTAGAGAGATACAGACATATAAGTAAAGTGATTAGGCCTATAACCACTAAGCTACGACAGGAAACCCCTTATATCTTATAGGAGATAATAGCCTCCCCCAAAATGGATTAAGTGAAATAAAAAAATTATTTTGAATCCATTACAAAAAAATATCGGACGACCTCAATGACTTATTAATAGTGCAGAAGTTCATCGGGAAAAATATTGAAATAGCAAATTCTATACCGGAATACAATGGTCAATCAGATATTGACGAATTTAATATCCAATTGGCCCAGTTCGTACAACTAACAAAAACAGACGTTGGAGCGTTAAAAGACATGCTCCTACTACGATTAAAAGGCCAGGCCCTAACCTTTCTAAAACAGATAGAAGATACCATAGGCAATAACGCAAACTTGCCAATAAATACGGTTGATAAATTGTTAAAAGCATTCAAAGAGAGATTTATAGAAACCAGTTCCATAAATAAATTAAAACACGGAGCAGTGAGCTTTGACTTTTCACAAAATGTAAGAGAATATCTTGATAACATACGCATTTCTGTAGAGGCAAAATACGGAAGTGGTTCGGGACAAATGTAAGAAAAAGTAATACTAAATACGGTTTTGCAAGGGCTACCCCCAAAATTATATAGAGTGGTAATATCCAAAAATATTCAGACGCTGGATCTCGCAGTTCAGGAGGTAGAGCGATTGATCGAAGTCGACACGATGGTCGCAAATCATAGTAAAGCAAAAATAAATAGCCTAGGCGATTCAAATGCGAACATAAACTTCAAGGGCGATCAGGCATCCCCCAATTTCTTTTCAAGGGATAACTCCACAGTGCCACAAAGAAATAAAACGCCAGAACCCGCTAGGCAGAAAACAGTACGTTTTCAGCCAATCAAACAATCAAATTACGAAAATAACCCTACAATAATAAGGTGCTATAATTGTAATCGTGTTGGTCATATCGCGAGAGAGTGCCATTATGTCCCCAATCGCATACCAAGAATTGCTGTCGGTAATACGCAAAATTACGGCAACCATTTGTTCGAAAGAACAAATGTTAGTACCGGTCGTGCAATAGGCTATAGCCAGGGGGAATTGTGTGAGTCAGTATCTTATAAACCGTGTCAACAGAATTTTGATAACCTGCCCCCAGTTAGAACAATTAAATACCGATCTGAAAACCCAAATGCGTTACAAAGCCAGTTTACTGCGAGAAGATCCTATGGAAATCATAAAATCGCTATAAAAACTCATGCAATTTTCATCAACGGATAGCACTGGCAATCAGCGCCAACAAGTGGCATTGAAGCAGGACACCCAAGTTACCGTAATAATACACGGTGAAGGCAGCCAGATGTAAATCAATTAAATATGCCTACGGAATCTCATACGTCTGAATATCTATTACAGGCACCGACACATGAAATAAATCCTCAGGGAAACGTTTCAGGCCCCTCAGAAATATAAATTGGACCCAGAGGGTGCCCGGAATATTGAATAGGTCCAAAACAATGGTAGTGGCGTCTTGTAGTGATATTAATAACAAGGTACCTATATTTAATGATTTTTGTGTAGAAAACGTTTATTTTAAGGCTTTGATTGACTCCGGTGCAACGATTAGTATCATAAACTCTTGCGTATTTAATATGTTGCCTCTGCATATTAGGCGACAGAGGAGCCCTAATAATCCCAATTTAACTAGTGTAACAGGTCATAAATTAGACGCAAAAGGTTCAATTTGCCTAAGCGTAAAAAGAGACAATAGGACCTTTATGACAAATTTTATAATATGCGATAACTTTCCATATGAGGCTATTATAGGCGCAAATTTTCTAAGGTAAAATAGAATACTATTAGACGTGGCTAATGAGAAGCTTGTCTACCCAGCTAAGGTAGGCGAAGAAATTTCTACCTTAAGAAATTGTAACAGAGGTTACGAAGACAACGTAACAGTCAACAAAATTTCTGGTGGTATAATGTCGCAGTATTTTGAACCTCATGTCTCGCAAAGACATGGCATAATTGGAAATTTGTTCAATTACCCTGAGAGACATTGCAGAAATGAAGTAAATTTAAATAATAAAAGTATTGAATCTGCGAAAATAAAAATAGGAGAAATGCGACAGTACAGGTCAAATGAAATCAAGGAAATAGTGGAACTATGGAAAAACATAGTAAAACCCAACGTGACGCCACAAGAGGCCGCAATGGCGCAGCATAGCGCCAGTATGAATCTAATAAATAATAAAAATAAAGAGCAATATTACGGATTAGCGATAAGGAAAACAAAAGTCCCCCCCAAAACGATGCAAAAAATTCAAATATCATAGATGATTGAGCCAGTCGTTAGCAAATGCAAAATATGGTTTGCAACCCCGTCTGAAATAGCCGAAAATCTGTTTTGCGAGGAACAGATTATATCTTATGACAAAGGAGAAGGTTTTATTTGGGTAACCAATAACCACGAAAATGATACAATTACAATTAAAAAGGGGACGTGTTTAGTTCAAATCCAAGTTTTAACGGAGAATGATTTAAATACATGGGAAAATTCTAAAAGAAACCTAGTTAACGGTATTAAAACTTCAAATAACAAATATCCTTTGACTAAATCGCAATTTTTATACAAATTTAATATGGATCATATTACGGGCTTGGAACTTATGAAAAAATTATGCGAATTATTATGGAATTTTAAAGATGTGTTTTCTGCATCTGAAGATGACGTCGGGCTAATACCATTTTATGAACATTCAATTTTAACGACTGGTAATCCCGTAGCGAAACAGTCATATCGTGTGCCATATAAGCACAAAGAGTGGTTAAAGAATAAAATACATGAATTAGATAAAATGAAATTATACGCCCAAGTATAAGGCCGTATAGTGCACCAGTGATCTTAGTACCAAAAAAGAATGGAGATCTTAGACTCGTAGTAGATTATAGAGCCCTCAACAAAAAAGTAGTTAGCGATAAATTTCCTCTACCAAGAATAGACGAAATTCTTGACTCAATTTAAAGAAAAAACAAAATTTTTACTTCTTTGGACCTTACCCAAGGCTACCACCAAGAGAAAATAGCCGAAAAGCATGTCCATAAAACTGAATGTGGTTCATATGAATACGTAAGGGTATCATTTGGATTGAAAACAAGTTCAAGCGCGCGAGGTAGACCCCTACTGCACCTGTTAAGAGGATTAAAGAATATAATTCATTTTGTTGATGATGTTATATGCGTGGGAGAAAACACTGAATAGAACTTAGCAACGTTAGCTAAGGTGTTCGAGAAGTTCAGACAAGGCAATTTACAATGCCGGCATGAGAAAGTAAATTTATTTCAATCAAAAATTAAATTTTTAGGAGTAGTAGTAACCCAAGGAGAGATATCCCCAGACCCTGATAAAATAAAATGTGTTGAGAACCTCGAGCCCCCCAGGACTTTGAAAGAATTAAGGGGACCTTTTGGCCTTACTGGCTACTTTAGAAAATTCGTACGCAATTATGCCCAAATTGCGAAACCCCTCACGGAATTAACTAAAGGGAATTCCCAAAATGTTACCTGGTCCCAGGAAGCTCAAACTTCCCTAGACCGTCTCAAAAAGGTGCTCACTTCTGAACCGATTTTATCACTTCCTGATTTCGAAAACGGGGAATTTGTGGTTACAACCGATGCTAGTTCAAAAGGCATTGGCGCAATAATTTCGCAAATAATCCCGGTAGAAAGCCCTAATCCTCTAGAGGGAACGCCTAAACAAAAACAAATAGAAAAAGTTACATGCTATTCAAGTAAAACTTTATCAAAAGGCGAAAGTAGTTATTCCGCCACAAATTTAGAATTATTATCTATCATCCACCACTTGGACAAATTTAGACATTATTTAATTGGTAGAAAATTTATTCTACGATCAGACCATAAAAGCTTGCAGTACCTGCGCACATTTAAAAACCCCACGGGCATTCTAGCTAGATGTATTATGAAAATCCAAGACCTAGATTACGAATTTGAATATTTAAAAGGTAAAAAAAATGCAGCTTGTGACTTTTTGAGTAGATACCCAGAAAATATGCCGTCGGAAACTGAGAAAAATGAAGTTAACGCTATAAATGCTAAGAGCAAACATGGATGTAAGAAAAACAAAGTCAAACACACGGTAAAAGAAAATAAGATTAACTATTGTCCCTTGTCTTTGGAAAAAATAAAAATAAAGCAAAAAAGGACGAAATGTGTGTAGCACTAATTGATTATTTTGTGAATGATGATGCGTTACCGGACGAATTCAAAACTCTCTGAAAAGAAATAGATAATGTTTACTATGATCTTGATGAAGAAATACTATGTAGAATCGTGACTGCTGAGACAAACAGAAACCAAACCTCAATAATACCTGTGCTACCACAAAACTTAATAGGGCCTGCATTTGAATATTTTCATTCGGATACAGGCGGGCATTTAGGGGTAATGAAAACGTTCCATAAATTAAAACAATATTTTTACATACCGTCCGCAATGACAAAACTTAAAGAATTCGTAAGTACATGCCAAGCGTGCAACTTAAGAAAAATCCCCCCAGCTTATCCTAATCCTAAAATGGGAAGGGTCCCGGTAGCAAAGTACCCCTTCGATATCATCTCATTTGACTTATACGGAACAAGCGGAGCCTTGCCTGTTTCTAGCAGAGGCCATACTTGTATTCTTTCGATTATAGATCATTTTCCAGGATTTACTTTTGCAAAATCATTAAAAAATCAAGGTGCTTATGCCACAAGTAAGGCGTTAGCAACATTATTTTTAAAATATGGCGTTCCGAACAAAATTTTGAGTGACAACGGGAGCAATTTTGTCTCAAAAGTAACAAAAGATTTAATGAGTTTTCTTGATATAGAGAAAATGGTGACAGCTCCGTACCATCCACAAGCTAATGGTAAAATAGAAAACTGGCATAAAATATTTTCGAACGTATTAAGTATTTATACAAAATAAAATAGGAACGACTGGGATCAGTTCTTACCTTATTTAACTAATGTAATCAACACTGCTTATTCAGAAACAACTAAGGATAATCCTTTTTATTTACTTTTTGGTCGTGGTTTTAGAGTCCCGTACAATGAGCTTATTGAATCTCGGCTGTATTATAATAGCTCGGGAGATTACAAACAAGAATTCATAAGTAGGATGAGGAAAACTTATAAAATAGTTAGGCAAGAGTTGGAAAAATGTAAAATAAGCCAAGAGCTAAGAAATCAACCCAAAGTCAAGGGGAATATAGATTTCAAAGTAGGAGACTGCGTCTACCTAAAGAACGAAGCACAAACGGAAGGAAAAAAACTTTCCAACAAATATTCTGGACCGTAAATAATAGTCAAAACGTACGATAACGACTATGCTTATTAAAAGGACCATCCCTATAGTGGAAGAACTTACAAAGCACAGGTTTGCCGAATAAAAAGAGACCAATTTCCAGTGAGATGGGTAGCTCAGCCCTCGTCTACTGATTCGTCAAATGCAGAAAATGAGCCCCCTAGGTCAAAATTGGCAGAGCTAAAACCCTTTAATTTCAAGCAAGACTATTTCGAGAATGATAGTGATGAGGAAAATTTTGAAGAATTTTTAGCTATGAAAAATCTAGTTATTCCAGAGCGAAAATCCCCAATACCAGTAAGAATAAAAACGCCAAAAAGTCCAAAGTTATTCATCGGCGAGCGCAGGAGATTTAGATTATACAATATCTCCAAAGACACAGTTTTTCCCCGACATAATATCTACCCAATGTCGCCCTGAAATATTTTCAGACAATATGGTTTCCCCTGCGACACAGATAGAAAGGCCCCTGTCTTTACAGGAAGAATCAAACAGAGCTGTAGAAACCCCCGGTATTATTGTAAAGAAAACCCCTCCCAAAGATTTAACTAAAACAAACCTGCGAGAAGCTATGGATTTAATTAATTTCCCCATAAAAAAGAGTCAAAGTACGTTGCCCGAGAATAAAACTCCCAAGGACGACCAGCAAGGTCAATATCATGATATAACTGTGTCCAAGATCAAACCTAAAAAGTGGACTTCATGGAGAGAAACCTTTGTGCAAAGAATGCCCATTCCCCCTGAAGACATGGCCTTCAAACAGTGGAGGAACCCCGCAAAAAATATTGATTCCTCCGAAAGCTCTCAAGAATCTTTCAAATCTCCCAAGTTGAAGACTCAAAGCGAGGACTTAAAGAATAAACCTTCTACTTCTAGAGGAGTAGAAATTTATGAAGGAAGGGCAGGTGATACCTCAAAAAGTGCCACTTCTAAAAGTTCTAATCCGGATTCGTCGCAAACTAGTTCCGAAGAGTCTGACGGCGAGTCAGACCATATAGTAGCTACAGAAATAGGGAAATCAAGACCGACCTCAGCAGCCACACACGGGAAACAAACTAAATTAAAAGGGCAAGAATTTTTGAAAAAACAATACAAAAATTTTGACCTTATTTCGCTATAAAAACCTAAAAACAAAAAACCGCAAGATCCCGAGGAGAAAATAACGACACAGTCAGGTAGAACGGTTAAAAAACCTGACAGATGGAAATATCCCTAATTAATGTAAAGACAAATTTCAAATCCCTTATGAAAATCAACTTATGATCCACCATAATAAATTTAACAGTGTGCAAGTAAAGTTAACCAAGTAAATATTAATAAAAAAAAGTAATAATACGAGTGATGTCAAAACATTGGTGATCAGAGAAAAAGGTTGGAACAGAAAATAACCAAAGGTAGGAAGCTCGTGGTCTACTGAGGACGACAACTGGCGTTGGACCACGTCCTGTGGGAAGCCTGGGGAGGAACTCAAGGCTCATGACAGCTATTGGTTTAGAGGAGAGAAAGTCGTAGTTTTTTATTAATCGTTTAATTTCTACCAATAAGAAGACTGCAAAGGTGATGACGGTGATATCTTTACTAATGGTCTTATACATGGATTAAGACGAGGCGAAATCTCCTCTCTACAATGGGCATAAGAGCTTTCTAAGATGTAGAATCCCTACAACCATTATTAAACTCATTAAGACAGGGCTTTTTGTGTATGTTTTGCAGTACTGCTTTGGTATCTACCCCTTTCTTAAGTTACTTTGTATGAAATTGCCTTCCACGTGAAGATTGAAAAATTAAGAAAGTTAAACTATGAAGAAAACTAATCAAAAGAAAATCAAATATGCCTAACTTGACTTAATAATTCGATAATCTGACACTATTTATATCTAGAGCTTGATCTGAATCGTGTTTTGCTCTCATTTTTAGGTTTTTAGTGTTTAATCTTCCTTTTTTTACTTGCCGTTTTGTTCGTTTTTCTTGCTTAAAATATCAGTCAAATTCTTATTTAATTATTCTAATAATCAATCCGTACCCAATTTTTTACTTTAATTATTTATTAAAATATAATTTATCAATTAGTTATTAATCAAAACTCAATTATCTCAATTAAACTATTTAGAACCTGATAATTTATTCGAGTTAGACTAAGGTTTATGTTTAACTTGAAAAGATTGTGCTTCATTTAGTGACAAACGTTTATTTTTGTAAAATTTTTTTCCTGTTTCTCCCTTTTTTTTAGTTTATGCGAAATCTATTTGAACAACATGTACATTAAATTATCCAATTCTGATATAGTGACTACTAAAGAGATTTCCTCTTGAAACCTATATTTCTTCACCCCCATTATACCCGTACAAATTTCAACCAGTTTTCAGTATATTTTGATAGAGCGAATTTGTTTTTATTAGCTGAAGTAAACACGACTAGTTCGGAGTGTCGGGTATTTTGAAAATAAGTTTAGTTTTTAAACTATGAAATTCAGTAGGCTATACCCTTATATCTGGCAGCTTTATAAAATCAAAAAAAATAAAAACTACCAGTACAGAATAATCTAATTATGAGCTGATCATGTTCATATTTATGAGCACTACCATTATTCTCTCTTCCAAAGGAAACTGTTGGAGCTTTGTCTTTTTATTATAAAAGAGGAAGAATAGACCAAAGTTACAAAACAGAATTACCGTTACAAAATGTGGGTACGATAACCATAAAACAAGGGTGTCGACTCGTAACTAAAGAGTCAACCGTCCGAACGCCGTTAATTACCACGAGCACAAATATAATAAGTCCCAAAATAACTAACTTCAAGGCGATCAACCTGTCGTACACTATTCCCAATATAAAAAACAAGGAAATAAAAACCTCGATATGGTCCAAAATAGAAAAGAATAAAGGGACAATAAGGCTTACAAAAATAAGAGAAGCATTAGATTCGCAGATTCCCCTATTTACGAATGAAGACCAAAGACTAACGTATGTAGATAATAGATACGGATTGTTCTCGATCAATTTCTGGTGGAACATACTAGTGGCCGTATGTTTCGTATTCATAACCTCCCTGACCATAAGAACCCTATCGACTTTTAATTACGGAAAAACTCTAAGACAAAGAAGACAAACACCAAGAGATGAACACGGGTAAACAGCTGAAATGCCGATGTTAAACCCGGAACCCAATGAGAACGTCTAAGCCATGAAAATAGGGAAGACAATAGAAACAGAGTGGGTATAGAGGGTTCCACTCGTCCTTGTTATGTCTCGTTCCCTCATTGTAGTATCGTTTACGTAAAACCGTGTGGTTACGACACTGCAACATGCGTTTCTTATACAGCACGGACGTGCGTGAACAATGCAGGCATAAAATATGTTGTAAAATTAGACCTCGAAAAATTAACCATTTAGCATAAACTCTGTTTAAATGATTATTTTAAATCTATTGTAAAATTAACTAAGTGTTGAAAGAAGTCAAAGTAAAGTGTATGTAGCAGTGTATATTAGAAAGTATAATAAGAGACCACACTTAAAGTTGAAGGATTAATATTTTATAACGTCGATTGGGCTATAACAACTTCGAAGAAACTTCTATGTATTGAATTTCCCAATGGGAATTATGTCGTTTTATTATAAAAAAAAAAAAATATAGGTTTGAGTACTAATATTTGTGTATTTATTTAACTAGGTCTCGTAGCGTGGGCTTTATGTACCCAATTAATGCGTGACTTATTTGTGCTATGAGTATTTACTTCAAAGAACGTGTGATTCTACCTCGTTATTTTTATTACAGGAAGTGGATGGACAAATTGGATATCGAGCATTACAATGAGTTACCCAGTACAGATACAGCCTAGTAGCATCTATTTTCATCATATCTCAACCAACGAATAGTACTCACCATAGACTCCAGGCAATTTTCATCCAAGATTCGTCTACGAAAATAACAGTTACCTTGGATCATTGTTTCTTCGACCACAAACCATATTACGTATCAGGTAACATTATATTTGAATCTCAGTATCCAGTGCCTTATCGAACTATATAATCACATAAATGCTGAGAACCCCATCGATCAGTACAAGATATAAATACATAGATATCGCCTTAGATAATCATTATGGACCCCAGAATCATTTGACAGTATAGTGATGATATTTGAAATTAAATGATATTTAGCGATATTTGAAGTTAAACGATATTTGAAGATATTTGAAGTTGAAGTTAAAGACAATATGTGGAAAGAGTCACTATAATCATTTGACTGTATAGTGATGATATTTGAAGTTAAATGATATTTAACGATATTTGAAGTTAAATGATATTTGAAGATATTTGAAGATATTTGAAGTTGAAATTAAAGACAATATGCGGAAAGAGTCACTATAGTTTGATGTCAACCCGTTCCGAATCCAAACTTCAATTCCCCCGTGATTAACCTAGGAATTACCGGAAAGGTTAATCGACGCAAGCCATAAGCTAACAATTTTATAAAAGGCACAAATGAACAATTTTACGAGAGAATACATTCTCTATGTGCCTCAAAATATCCTAAAATTTATTTGCTGAGAAGAAAACAAACGCACGCTCAGTTTTCAACCCCTTAATGGTAAGATACCCAATGAACTTTCAAAAAAAGGCAGGCGAAAATGAACTCTGATAGCGTATGTCAACACCTGTAGTCTGACGTATGATTCTCTAGTTAATAATTAAAAAAGACGTATCGTGTGGACACAATCAGGCTGTAACTATTCCATGAAGAAACCATAACGTAAATACTTAACAGTTTTTGCCGAAACAAAAAGAGAAAAGGATAATAATTTACAACCAAAGGAGTGAGTGCACTAAAGACTCGTAAGTGATGAAATAGATGTGATGTTACATGCGTTACTTCCTAATAACTTTGATAACTCAAAAATCCCAATAGTGAAAGTGTTTTAATGTTACCAGTGAATATGGTAAACCCAATATTGCTTGTTATAAATCTTTCATGTATGTACCGCTAGATGTCCAAGTAGAATTATGTGTAATATTATCATATTATTCATTTAATGTAGCGTAGATAGTAAGTAGTGTGCCATATAGACAGCAAAAAAAAACATTGTAAAAAAGTGAATTAAAAAGAAAACTTATGTAAAGATAGAATAGCCCCAACCTTGTTGGAAATGTAAAAGTAATCTGTGTTAGATGTAGAAAAAAAATCTTTAGTAGCTAGCCTAGAACCATGAATAATCTTAGTCCGGTAGACGAATTTTAGATAGGGACGTAGAAAAAAAAGAAAAGCAATAGAGAAAATTTTTAGCACTCCTGATTAAGCCATAACATAAATATAAAATAATTATGTAGAGGAAATAGTTAATAAATCGCGAACATTTTAAAAGCCCAAAGGCAAGCAATTACTAATGACGGGGCGTCATTAATTGATGGGAAGGGTAATATGTACCATGAGTAAAACGCGATGTATTTAAAATACCAAAATACAGTTCCTTCTTTCTAAAGATAATTCTGACTTCCTCTAATCAAGTTAAAGCTAATTTCAAAAATGAAAAATCCGTAATCAGCAAAGAGAAAAGTGCAGTCATCTCCAGAAAAAGGACGGCGCGATCAAGCTTTACAATTCACTAAGAGAGTGATTAATAAAAAAAGATGCTACGTACAATATTTCTAAGGAAGATTAAACGATATGAACCGTGTGAAGGCTTGAATTATCAGAAATATTTAAAAGAATTTATTGGAAGAAGGGCTCGCATCCTTGGGCCACGTGAGCCAATGGCAAGCCATTCACTACAGCGCAGGACGAAAGAACTGCGTTTGGCAGTGGGGTAAAAGTGTTTTTTAAAAATATTCGTAAAGTAGAAGCAGGACCATTCAGATAGAAGTCTTAAATTCCTTCATCTCGGTCACCGTTATTGTCGTATGAAGTGACCCACTGCTGTTCACCTAAACATGTAAGTTCAATAAATTTATTGCTTTTTTACCTGTGTTTATTTCATTTTATATTTCTGGATCTAATCTGAGAACAGGTAGTTCGTTCGCAAAAACTCCAAGGTAACGCTCCCAGGGAATCGGATCTCCAGATAGCTCAAGAAAAAGAGGTCACATTTACATGACTGTACATTTTATTTTCACTCAATAATTTAGCGTGGCGCAGGCCTTGTTGGCACAATCTTCAGCGCTATAAGCGGCGCTATCGGAGAAATTACAAGGTGTAAGTTCACGACCCTTGGGCATAATATCGCCTTTGACGCGGTCAGTATTTAGTACCACATTTAGTATAGCCACACAAATATTTCATATTGCTACATTTGTCAGAAGTCGTAAAAAATGCTTTGGCCATTTCACACGGGTCTGCCAGCATTGAGCGGGGCTTCTCCCTTTCCGGGCGAGTTCTCAGCGAAGAAAGAGCTTCGATGAATAAGCAAACTTTGAATGCAAAACAGTTTGTGATAGATGGGTTTGGTAGATTTTGAGGATGTGCCAAAACGTTGGTGTCACTGATGACTATAAAACTGGCCAAATCCGCTAGAAAGAGCTATGATTTGTACCTACAGTAGGAAAAAACCTTGAAAAAAAACTGAGAAAGAGTGGCAGGATTTGTAGGCAAGAGAACGGCTGAGAGAGCAGCAGCTTGCTGAAACCTCTTTGAAAAGACAAACAATATTCTGGTTCAGTGAACAACCTATTTGATTCTATTTTCGGTCTCAGCTCGTGATTCTACGTCACACGTTACATGGATTCTATGTTACATGGTTAACGTGATTCTACGTTACATGGATAAAAGAATTTTCATTTAGACTGAAGAGGTATTTTGAAATTAACAGAATCTTGAAATAATGTCGGACAGAGATAAGATTAACTCAATACCGAGAAGGGTAAGTGAAGCCCATAGAAAAAGTAGGAAAATAGAAAGAAAGGCTAATATGGAGGCCTTTGAGAGAAAGCACCTAGAGTATATGAAAAAATTACAGGATGAGATAGATAAAATTGAAAAAGATAGTCAAGGTCATGAAATACTTCATCAGGCTCGTATGGATAAAATTGAAAAAGATAGTCAAGCCCATGAAATACTTCATCAGGCCCGTATGGACAAAATTGAAAAAGATAAGACAAGCTAATGAAATATATCATCAGGCTCATATGGAAACCCTTACTAAAGCTTGTGAAGCCCGTAAGGGAAGGTCAATGAGTGAGAGATTATCAGAGAATTATCAGACATTAAATGCTGTAACGAGAAAATACGATACTTCGTTGACTACGGGGGGAGGTGGACCGGCCCATAAAACAAATTGGGAGGCTGCGCCGCCCTGTCGGAAAAACGAAATGCTTGATACTCAAAATGATGACAATCTGGTAAAATTTAATTCCTCGAAGCCTTTTTCTAAAAATTGCCATAATAGAGATGAAATAGTATCACATAAAAGAACAAATCGGGCTATAGCCCATAATGAAGGAAATATTGTCGAGTTCGTGAAATCACATCAAATAGAAGGAAAATTAAACGGAAAATTGACCAAAATGGTAATTGACTAAGGGAGTGATCAAACTTTTGTGCGAATGGACCTAATTAAAAAGACAGAAATAGACTATAAAAATGATATTACAACAGTGTGTTATTATGGAGATAAGCCCCAATGCCCGTCTGCTTGGGTTAGAATAGAAATTGCAAGGAACGACGGTACAATCCAAAGAAAAACAATAAAAGTAGGCTTAGTAGAAGATAAATGCCCTTCCCAGATTCTTTACTTTTGAGTCCCTTAATTATTCCCTTATCCCCCTAGTAATAATTATTAATTTTCCCTTAATTTCGGCTGCGCCATTTTCTTTTTCCTTCTTTAATGGCGTAATTTGTTAAACAAACCAAGAGGCTTTAATTCCCGAGCCAAGAGGCTTTAATCCAGTTAGGGATGATTACCATAGCTAAAAAGCTATTTTCAGAGAACAGGTTTGGTCCGAATCGTCGGGGGGTGAAAGAAGGGGCATAAAACCGATTCATTTGAAGTAGGGCAGTAATTAATAAGCCTTTGGATTAGCTGGAAAAATCCACCTACCACCCACCCCAGGCACGCGGTGAGAGACATAGGGGAAAATTAGAAGTGTAATTTTAGTTCTTTTATAAGCGTGACTGAATACAGTAAGATTTTTTTTTATATACTATATAATCTTTGACTTTTTAGCCTAGATAGAGTCCAAGGAGATAGTTAGAAACATTATCGGTAACCCAGGACGGGTACGCTTGGCCTTAAAGTGGCCCCTTTGACCGTTTGATCACGTTATCCTACCCTAAGGCAGGGTATATTGTACATTAGGTACTGACATACCAGATAGATACAGAACCGTTGGGGTAAGCGCGGGCATCCCACTAATACTTGGCGCTGTCAAGAGGCTTCCCCCCTCTAGTAAGTGGCATAGCACTATTTTTGCGCCATTTTTGCACCAATAAGTGGTGACCCCCGTGCCTTACAACTCCAATAGGCTCATTTTTTTCGAAATTGAAATTGCCCTTTTTAATAGTCGAAAGTGAGTGGAGAGTAATTGACCCCCCTCTCATGCCCAGCATCTCCCCAAACACATTCAATTAAAGTTTAGAGATAGCCATTTTGTTCAACGTAGTTCACTTTTTTAGCCATTTTTGTTCAAAGGTCGTAAGTTATGCCCTGGGGGTATATAAGGTTTTTATAGATAAAGTTGTCGTAAAAACTTCAAAAGGGGTTCATTTAATTGGAAATTGAGAGGGCACTAGCCCTTTTTAATAGTCGAAAGTGATTGGAGGGTAACTAACCACCCTCTCACGCGCACTATTCCCCCGAACACATCCAATAAAAATTTCAGATAGCCATTTTGTTCAAAGTAGTAGAAATTTCTGGAAATTAGGTCTTTGAGGATGAAACCCCCTCCCCCGCGCCCAGCCCTCAGGGCAAGGGTTGTAAGTTATGCCCTGGGGGCACATAGGGTTTTTATTGAAAGCGTTGTCGTATAAACTTCAAAAGGGTCCATTTGATTGGAAATTGAAACGGCTAGTGCCTTTTTTTATTGTTGTAAGTGATTTGAGAGCGACTAAAGTCCCTCTCACGCCCACTATTTCTCTCAACACATCCAATCAAAATTGTGACATAGCCATTTTGTTTAACGTAGTTGAAAGTTCTGGAAGTTATGTCTTAGAGGATGACAACCATGCTCACAGCCCTTAGGGTAAGGGTTGTAATTTATACCCTGGTGTTAATAGAAAGTGTTGTCGTAGAAACTCAAAAAGGGCCCATTCGACTGGAAATCGAAAGGCCTGATGGCCTTTTTAATAGTCGAAAGTGATTGCAAGGCTTGAAATTTTTATAGTAAAGTTCGATGTGGGTACAATGTATTATTTTTTTTTTTTTTTTTTTAGACCAGGGCACTTCGTATCGAAGGATTTGTCGTAGGAACTTCGAAAAGGACTCATTCGATTGGAAATAGAAAGGGCTGATGCCCTTTTTAATAGTCGAAAGTGATTGGAGGGCAACTAATCCCACTCCCACGCCCACCCTTCCATTTGCCTTTATGTTTAAAAACTAAATGTTGCCTCAAGATTAAATCAAAATGCACTGTTTTAATGCTAATTCCCAATAAGGCATCTCAGCAGTATCCCAAGAATGACTGAGGGTATTATGTTCAAACTTCCGGGGCTACTTCTGCTTTTAAAATTTCGCCAAGTCAAAATAGCGTATCCAAGTGTATCCAAGCTATCAAAGAAAGTAAGCAGATTTTTTGCGAATGGTATCAAGTTTTCCATTTCAGGTCAACTAGAGGAGGAATGGAACCTCCCTATGCCTTCCCAAGGCCAGGACATAATTTGCAGTTTACTGAAAAAAATACAAATGAATGTGCATTGTCAGTTTAATATACGTATACTGGTATTTAGTAATCAAAATGTTAATATTTTTTAATTTATTAAAGTTAAAAAAGTACGAACATTTATATTTTTTTCAGTAAAGTGCAAATTATGTTCTGGCCTTGGGAAGGCATAGTGGTTTTGAGCCAAACTTATGTTAATTTCTGCTCGTTTTGAGTTTGACTCAGTTATCTATTGTAATTTCTGTTCGTTTTGGGTTTCATTTATTTATCGACACTGATTTGCGGTAGTTTCACGCTTGGTAGATTATTATATTTTATTTTTGCTCATTTTTTGTTTAGTGAAGTTCTTTACTTTTCTTTGAAAATCTTATTTTGTGGAATATTTTTTTTAATTAATTCTTTTTAATCATAAAACACTAAATGAAACACTACATTAACCTAATAATAGTATTTAATACTTGGAAAAACGATCATTGAAAAAAAAACATTTAAAAACACTTGGAAAAAACACTTAAATGAAACATTAAATTTACTTTTTACTGGGATTGTTTTTTTTCTTTTTTTTTAGTTAACAAAATTTCCAGATACCTATCTATTCTTTTTTAATTTTTTAGTGGTCATATACCTAGAAATAATTGTTTTCTGACTTCAAACTATCCAAATACTTTATCTCCCCCCCCCCTATGTGCAAATATATAGCCCAAATTATATATTTCCCATATATTATGTCACTTGTCTTTGTCTTGTCTCGTACTAAGCTGAAAAAAAAACTCACAAAGAACCCATTTTTGTTCCCGAGTTTTACACAGCGTAAACTTGAGTGATTTGCCCATAATACACAAGTAACAAAACTCCTTCCCCCTACGGAAATTAAAAAAATAAAACTCAAATAAAACTCTCAAATTTGGAAAGCCTTCTTTTCCACGGGGGGGGGGGTATTTACCGGGGGGTAAAGTATGTGGACAGTTTGAAGTCAGAAAACAATTATTTCTAGGTATATAGCCACTAAAAAGTTACAGAAGAATAGCGAGGTGTCTGGAAATTTTGTTAACTAAAAAAAAGAAAAAAAAAAGAATCCCAGCATAAAGTTAATGTTATGTTTCATTTACTTGTTTTTTTTCCACGTTTCAAGTTTTTTTTTTTTTTTTTTTTTTTTTCAATGACCGTTTTTCTAAGTACTAAATACTATTATTAGGTTAATGTAGTGTTTCATTTAAATGTTTTATGATGATCGCTCATCAAAGTTTATGTTATTTGTGCTTTTCATTATCTTATTTTACTGTGTTAATCGCCGTATATTTGGCTTTAAAATACACTTATTTATCTATCGATTTAAAAAGCAGAATAATAGCACCAAACCACATTTATATGAGGACCCGCAATTAATTTACCCTCCCCCCTAATATTCAAATCTATATCTTAAAATCGCTTCTAAAGTAACGAAGAAACTAACAAAAAAACCGGTGTGTTCTCGAATTTTATACAGCGTAAACTTGAGTGAGCGGCGCATAATACACAAGTACCAAAATTCCTTCCCCATACGGAAATTAAAAAAATAAAACTCAAATAAAATTTTTAAATTTGCAAAGCCTTATTTTCCACGGAGGGGGATATTATTTTCCGGGGGTATTTACCGGGGGTGGGTATTTCTGGGGGGTATTTTCCGCTGGGGGGGGATATTTTCCAGGGGGAGGTATTTTTACGTGGGGAGATAGAGGTATTTTCAGGGGGGTAAATTCCTAGAACCCTATATTCATCGGGAGGCCGTTTTTTTTAACTCAAACAAATTTCATTAACATTTTTCTACAATAAGAATGAAGATATCACCCCGCGCCTCAATTATTTCGGCGCAGTCTAAATGAAAGGAGACAAGAGATTAATTCTTACACCCCTCTACCTTTTTCTATATTTATCTGAAGGCTCCTGGAGAGTTCACAGTTTAGGAGAGATACCTCACTATAGGACTTTCGAGATCATTGAAAGCTATTGATTTAGCCAAATGGAACTCCAAAAGTTAAATCCAAAAAAAAATATTTTAATATAGCCTTACAGCAGATAACTCATAATCAAGGCTTAACTCGAGCGTCTGCAATTGAATATATTCCTTTATTATTATTAATAACTAATTTGTACTTCTTTTCTTAAATTACATTTCGTTGGGCAAAGAATGATTGGCTAAATAAGTTTGAGTAGCTCAAATTAGCGCTGGCTAATTCTCGGTGTTACTAAAAAATTATTATAGATGGGCTTTCAGCCGTTTACTTCCGTCAGGTATTATTTTGTGTTCTGGTCGAGGGAGATGTTTCTGTTGCGCTCGTAAAAAATCTCGCTCAAAGCTACTCCGAGCTACCCTTGCATGAACTCCAAGCCTTATTTCACTGCGAAGCATTTTATTTTGTTTGTTTTTTTTTCAGAGCCACTGAGTCAACTAAATCCATGAGTTAAAGGTGTATGTTTGCCCCTACTCGTTCTGGGATTACACGTATATCAACACTGGGCTGTCTCAACTTTAAGATTCACACGATCTTTTTTTTTTACATACATGTTTTGATTGTGAAATAGCTCTATCAACAAACTTGGTTTTAGTGACTGAAACATCACGGCGTGAATGTTACAACCCATATTCGGTTCCTGCCAATGAATCTTACAACTTCACTAGACAGAGAACCTACATTTTCTCTGGAAATGTGACAGCCTGAGTTTAACTGGTGGTCAGGTTGTTGGGTTCGTTGCCCTGGTAACCTCCAGTGTTGTTAAGTCTAGAAGATGGTCCTGGCTTCAACAATTTTGTTTAGGTTGGTTTCTAAACTTTGTCCAAATTACAAAGGTTTTGGGGGTAACTGCGTTCAAGGCGGAAAAAGTTTATAAGCACTATTCTATGAGCACAAGTGACTGTGTGTGGTTAAGGCCAAAAACAGTTTGCGAGTCCTTTTATGGACAAATAGTCCATAAAAGGACTTTCTGTGGACTGTTTGAAAAAGACTGTTCACCCTTTACATAGTGAATTTGCAACAATACATTGAGAGAAAACATATAAAGTAAACCATGGGCGCATTTCCTGCAAAGCTTTAGAACCAGCACCAACTTACCACTAAAGCAGTCAGTGTAAAAAAAGACTTTGAGAGTCGAACTTAGGAGTCGGAGTCTGCTATGCTTATACTTGAAAGTGATAGTTACAAACAATACAATTATTTGAGTGGCAGTCGTTATTTATAACCTAAGTTCTACCGCCATGATTTTCTCGAAAAATGGAACAAAACTACTGCTAAAAGAGTTGATCGTTAAAAATTTAGGCGTCAAAGTCAAACCCACCACTTCCAAAAGCAGTTCGGCCTTTTGAGGATCACAATTGGTATACATTGAATCTGCATCAAAACTGCCAATTCTTGTATTTGGTTTAACCGAAACTTGCTTTACCTTGGAAACAAAATCAGCGGAATTTTTAATATAGGATTTTTTAGAGCAAAAACTTAATTCTAACCCATCTATATCAGAAAATTCTACTCTTTCGAATCAGACACTTCTTTCGCTTACAGCCCTTTGTAACAGAACTTCTTTTTACTTCAATTATAAAGGTATTTTTTATATACAGAAATATGGGCTCTCCATGGGTGCCCCCCTTTCTCCAGTACAGGCTGATATTTTTATGGAAGATCTTGAAGATAGGGCTCTTTTGAAAAGTTCTTGTAAACCTGAATTTTGGTTTCGTTTTAAAGATGACATTTTTCATTTATGGGAGCATGGTGACGAATCTCTGGGTTCTTTTCTTCACTTGCTCAACTCCTTGGATTCAAAACTGAAATTTACTCAAGAATCAGGGATAGAGAGGCGTCTTCCTTTCTTAGATGTTCTGGTGCACCGAAATGATTCATGTTTCGAGTTTAGTGTCTATAGAAAACTCACAAATAATGGCCGTTATGCAAATTAGTCTTCTAATGAGTCTCCTACTGTGAAAAGAGGATTTGTCACTAGTTAATTTTTGAGTAGAGTGATCATTGAATAATTTCTCTTAATACTTCAATGATACGGATATCGACCACCTGAGAGATATTGTATTTTGGAATTGGTGTAGAATTAGTCTAACAAGTTCTGTAATTGCGAAATGCATTAAAATATTATCAAATAGTTAAACAGAAAACACAAATCAAATTAAAAATTCAGTTTTTCTTGGTCTCCCATATGTTAAAGGGATTTCAGACCACATTTCAAAAAATCTAAGGAAAAATAACATTTACACTTATTATAGACCCAGAAAAACTATCAGGTCCCAAATTTATCAAGGTAAAGACCCTATCCTGATAGGTGAAAACTCCGGTGTCTATATAATTCCTTGTTCGTGTGGTCTTTGATATATCGGAAAAACTAATCAGCGACTAACGGATAGATTAACTCAGCACTCTATTTCAATTAAGAATACACTTAAAAAGCAGAAAAAACCTGAAAATTTTGACTCTGCCCTTGCAGAGCACATATTTGAAAAACCAGACCATACTATTTTGTTTAATCAAGCTAGTCTTATTTCGCATGACAAAGGTATTGCCCAGCACTACAGAGAAGCTGTTGAAATTTATAAATACCAACATTTAGGTCTAGCTTTAAACAGAGATTCCGGTGATTTAAAAATAAACTAGTCATATTTCGGTTTTCTCAAAAGAGAAGCCGATACTTTAGTAATCCCTGAAATAAACCTTGAACCACTTTCCCAGTCATCTAATCAAACACGTGAACAACCCCTTAGGTCTCAAAAGGTGTCTGCAAGAAATGCATTAATTAAAATCCGAAATCAGATTACATAGTTCTCCAACTTATTTAATTGCTGGTTCTTTTTTTTTTTTAGAGTGAATGAATTGTTTCCTTCTCTTTGTCAGTTGTTCGCTAGGATCCGTCGATGGCAGTTCATATTTTTTGGATGTTGTGCAAATCGCGGATATTGGCGAATAACTCGCTTTTATGGTTGTTAGGTAGTTGGTTTTAATTCTTTTAATTTTTGGCTTTTATTGATACATCGTTTTGTGTCGCGATAAAGAAGAGAGGCGTTTGTACACTCGAAACATTAGCATTTTTTTTTAATTTTAATAAATTTTACTATAAAAAAACAAATTTTTATAGTTTTTCTTTCTTTATGTTAGTATTTGTAAGTCACCAACTCTACACTCCAATGGATTTAGTCATTTTAAATTTAGGAATTGGAACCGAACTTACCACTTAGTACATTTAAGAATCGGAGGTAGTTTTGTTATATTAGAATTACTTACTTACCTTAGCTCCATCCATCCTCATTGGATGATTTGAGGCTGCTCCTTTCAAAATATCATTGACCAATACCCGGTTTGCTGCTCTGTTAGGAGCAGTTCAAGATAGTTCGAAACTTATACTTCGGAGGCAAAGTTATCACATAGTACACATAGGAGACAGAGTTTTTTTTTGTTAATATTAGGATTGACATAGAAATAATGCCATTCTAGGAGCTACAGTCGATATTTGAAAGTTACCAACTCTAAAATTCTGGTTCTCTGAATCAGTGGTACCATTTACCACCAAAGGAGTTAGTCAGTTAAAATCTTAGCTCTGTAGGCAAATTTACCATTTAGTACACACAGGAATCAAGAATCTGCTTTGTTAATATTTATGAGCAAGTTATAAACAATACGATTTTAGGAGTCACAACCAATGTTCTGTAACTTACCAACTCGAAAATCCTTTTTTTTTCGTTGGTATTATTTACCCTAAAGGAGGAAGTCCTCTGAAATTTAGGCTTTGGAGGCAGAATTACTTCAGGAGTTATTTCTCGTACATTCAGGAGTCAAAATTTGCTTTGTTAAAATTTAGGAGAAAGCTAAAAATAATATGATTCTAGGAGTCACAACCAATATTTTGTAACTTACCAACTTTATAATCCTTTTATTTTTTGTTGGTATTATTTATCAAAGAAGAGAAAGTCCTCAGAAATTTAGGCTTTGGAGGCGGAGTTACTTCAGAACTTAGTTCTCGTACATTCAGAAGTCAAAATCTGCTTTGTTAAAATTTAGGAGAAAGCTAAAAATAATATGATTCTAGGAGTCACAACCAATATTTTGTAACTTACCAACTCTACAATGCTTTTATTTTTTGTTGATATTATTTACCAAAGAGGAGGAAGTCTTCTGAAATTTAGGCTTTGGAGGCGGAGTTACTTCGGGAGTTAGTTCTCGTACATTAAGGAGTCCAAATCTGCTTTTTTAAAATTTAGGAGAAAGCTAAAAATAAAATGATTCTAGGAGTCACAACCAATATTTTGTAACTTACCAACTCTACAATGCTTTTATTTTTTGTTGATATTATTTACCAAAGAGGAGGAAGTCCTCTGAAATTTAGGCTTTGGAGGCGGAGTTACTTCAGAACTTAGTTCTCGTACATTCAGAAGTCAAAATCTGCTTTGTTAAAATTTAGGAGAAAGCTAAAAATTATATGATTCTAGGAGTCACAACCAATATTTTGTAACTTACCAACTCTACAATGCTTTTATTTTTTGTTGATATTATTTACCAAAGAGGAGGAAGTCCTCTGAAATTTAGGCTTTGGAGGGGGAGTTACTTGAGAACTTAGTTCTCGTACATTCAGAAGTCAAAATCTGCTTTGTTAAAATTTAGGAGAAAGCTAAAAATAATATGATTCTAGGAGTCACAACCAATATTTTGTAACTTACCAACTCTACAATGCTTTTATTTTTTGTTGATATTATTTACCAAAGAGGAGGAAGTCTTCTGAAAATTAGGCTTTGGAGGCGGAGTTACTTCAGGAGTTAGTTCTCGTACATTCAGGAGTCCAAACCTGCTTTTTTAAAATTTAGGAGAAAGCTAAAAATAAAATGATTCTAGGAGTCACAACCAATATTTTGTAACTTACCAACTCTACAATGCTTTTATTTTTTGTTGATATTATTTACCAAAGAGGAGGAAGTCCACTGAAATTTAGGCTTTGGAGGCGGAGTTACTTCAGAACTTAGTTCTCGTACATTCAGAAGTCAAAATCTGCTTTGTTAAAATTTAGGAGAAAGCTAAAAATAATATGATTCTAGGAGTCACAACCAATATTTTGTAACTTACCAACTCCACAATGCTTTTATTTTTTGTTGATATTATTTACCAAAGAGGAGGAAGTCTTCTAAAATTTAGGCTTTGGAGGCGGAGTTACTTCAGGAGTTAGTTCTCGTACATAAAGGAGTCCAAATCTGCTTTTTTAAAATTTAGGAGAAAGCTAAAAGTAAAATGATTCTAAGAGTCACAACCAATATTTTGTAACTTACTAACTCTACAATCCTTTTAAATTTTGTTGGTATTATTTACCAAAGAGGAGGAAGTCCTCTGAAATTTAGGCTTTGGAGGCGGAGTTACTTCAGGAGTTAGTTCTCGTACATTAAGGAGTTCAAATCTGCTTTTTTTAAATTTAGGAGAAAGCTAAAAATAAAATGATTCTAGGAGTCACAACCAATATTTTGTAACTTACCAACTCTACAATGCTTTTATTTTTTGTTGATATTATTTACCAAAGAGGAGGAAGTCCTCTGAAATTTAGGCTTTGGAGGCGGAGTTACTTGAGAACTTAGTTCTCGTACATTCAGAAGTCAAAATCTGCTTTGTTAAAATTTAGGAGAAATCTAAAAATAATATGATTCTAGGAGTCACAACCAATATTTTGTAACTTACCAACTCTACAATGGTTTTATTTTTTGTTGATATTATTTACCAAAGAGGAGGAAGTCTTCTGAAATTTAGGCTTTGGAGGCGAAGTTACTTCAGGAGCTAGTTCTCGTACATTAAGGAGTCCAAATCTGCTTTTTTAAAATTTAGGAGAAATCTAAAAGTAAAATGATTCTAGGAGTCACAACCAACATTTTGTAACTTACTAACTCTACAATCCTTTTAAACTTTGTTGGTATTATTTACCAAAGAGGAGGGAGTCCTCTAAAATTTAGGCTTTGGAGGCGGAGTTACTTCAGGAGTTAGTTCTCCGTACATTCAGGAGTCAAAACGTGCTTTATTAAAATTTAGGAGAAAGCTAAAAATAATATGATTCTAGGAGTCACAACCAATATTTTGTAACTTACCAACTCTACAATGCTTTTATTTTTTGTTGAAATTATTTACCAAAGAGGAGGAAGTCTTCTGAAATTTATACTTTGGAGGCGGAGTTACTTCAGGGGTTAGTTCTCCGTACATTCAGGAGTCAAAAGGTGCTTTCTTAAAATTTAGGAGAAAGCTAAAAATAACATGATTCTAGGAGTCACAACCAATATTTTGTAACTTACCAACTCTACAATGCTTTTATTTTTGTTGATATTATTTACCAAAGAGGAGGAAGTCCTCTGAAATTTAGGCTTTGGAGGCGGAGTTACTTCAAAACTTAGTTCTCGTACATTCAGAAGTCAAAATCTGCTTTGTTAAAATTTAGGAGAAAGCTAAAAATAATATGATTCTAGGAGTCACAACCAATATTTTGTAACTTACCAACTCTACAATGCTTTTATTTTTGTTTATATTATTTACCAAAGAGGAGGAAGTCCTCTGAAATTTAGGCTTTGGAGGCGGAGTTACTTCAGAACTTAGTTCTCGTACATTCAGAAGTCAAAATCTGCTTTGTTAAAATTTAGGAGAAAGCTAAAAATAATATGATTCTAGGAGTCACAACCAATATTTTGTAACTTACCAACTCTACAATGCTTTTATTTTTTGTTGATATTATTTACCAAAGAGGAGGAAGTCATCTGAAATTTAGGCTTTGGAGGCGGAGTTACTTCAGAACTTAGTTCTCGTACATTCAGAAGTCAAAATCTGCTTTGTTAAAATTTAGGAGAAAGCTAAAAATAATATGATTCTAGGAGTCACAACCAATATTTTGTAACTTACCAACTCTACAATGCTTTTATTTTTTGTTGATATTATTTACCAAAGAGGAGGAAGTCCTCTGAAATTTAGGCTTTGGAGGCGGGGTTACTTCAGAACTTAGTTCTCGTACATTCAGTAGTCAAAATCTGCTTTGTTAAAATTTAGGAGAAAGCTAAAAATAATATGATTCTAGGAGTCACAACCAATATTTTGTAACTTACCAACTCTACAATGGTTTTATTTTTTGTTGATATTATTTACCAAAGAGGAGGAAGTCTTCTAAAATTTAGGCTTTGGAGGCGGAGTTACTTCAGGAGTTAGTTCTCGTACATAAAGGAGTCCAAATCTGCTTTTTTAAAATTTAGGAGAAAGCTAAAAGTAAAATGATTCTAAGAGTCACAACCAATATTTTGTAACTTACTAACTCTACAATCCTTTTAAATTTTGTTGGTATTATTTACCAAAGAGGAGGAAGTCCTCTGAAATTTAGGCTTTGGAGGCGGAGTTACTTCAGGAGTTAGTTCTCGTACATTAAGTAGTTCAAATCTGCTTTTTTAAATTTAGGAGAAAGCTAAAAATAAAATGATTCTAGGAGTCACAACCAATATTTTGTAACTTACCAACTCTACAATGCTTTTATTTTTTGTTGATATTATTTACCAAAGAGGAGGAAGTCCTCTGAAATTTAGGCTTTGGAGGCGGAGTTACTTCAGAACTTAGTTCTCGTACATTCAGAAGTCAAAATCTGCTTTGTTAAAATTTAGGAGAAAGCTAAAAATAATATGAGTCTAGGAGTCACAACCAATATTTTGTAACTTACCAACTCTACAATGGTTTTATTTTTTGTTGATATTATTTACCAAAGAGGAGGAAGTCTTCTGAAATTTAGGCTTTGGAGGCGAAGTTACTTCAGGAGCTAGTTCTCGTACATTAAGGAGTCCAAATCTGCTTTTTAAAATTTAGGAGAAATCTAAAAGTAAAATGATTCTAGGAGTCACAACCAACATTTTGTAACTTACTAACTCTACAATCCTTTTAAACTTTGTTGGTATTATTTACCAAAGAGGAGGGAGTCCTCTAAAATTTAGGCTTTGGAGGCGGAGTTACTTCAGGAGTTAGTTCTCCGTACATTCAGGAGTCAAAACGTGCTTTATTAAAATTTAGGAGAAAGCTAAAAATAATATGATTCTAGGAGTCACAACCAATATTTTGTAACTTACCAACTCTACAATGCTTTTATTTTTTGTTGAAATTATTTACCAAAGAGGAGGAAGTCTTCTGAAATTTATACTTTGGAGGCGGAGTTACTTCAGGGGTTAGTTCTCCGTACATTCAGGAGTCAAAAGGTGCTTTCTTAAAATTTAGGAGAAAGCTAAAAATAACATGATTCTAGGAGTCACAACCAATATTTTGTAACTTACCAACTCTACAATGCTTTTATTTTTGTTGATATTATTTACCAAAGAGGAGGAAGTCCTCTGAAATTTAGGCTTTGGAGGCGGAGTTACTTCAGAACTTAGTTCTCGTACATTCAGAAGTCAAAATCTGCTTTGTTAAAATTTAGGAGAAAGCTAAAAATAATATGATTCTAGGAGTCACAACCAATATTTTGTAACTTACCAACTCTACAATGCTTTTATTTTTGTTTATATTATTTACCAAAGAGGAGGAAGTCCTCTGAAATTTAGGCTTTGGAGGCGGAGTTACTTCAGAACTTAGTTCTCGTACATTCAGAAGTCAAAATCTGCTTTGTTAAAATTTAGGAGAAAGCTAAAAATAATATGATTCTAGGAGTCACAACCAATATTTTGTAACTTACCAACTCTACAATGCTTTTATTTTTTGTTGATATTATTTACCAAAGAGGAGGAAGTCCTCTGAAATTTAGGCTTTGGAGGCGGAGTTACTTCAGAACTTAGTTCTCGTACATTCAGAAGTCAAAATCTGCTTTGTTAAAATTTAGGAGAAAGCTAAAAATAATATGATTCTAGGAGTCACAACCAATATTTTGTAACTTACCAACTCTACAATGCTTTTATTTTTTGTTGATATTATTTACCAAAGAGGAGGAAGTCCTCTGAAATTTAGGCTTTGGAGGCGGGGTTACTTCAGAACTTAGTTCTCGTACATTCAGAAGTCAAAATCTGCTTTGTTAAAATTTAGGAGAAAGCTAAAAATAATATGATTCTAGGAGTCACAACCAATATTTTGTAACTTACCAACTCTACAATGGTTTTATTTTTTGTTGATATTATTTACCAAAGAGGAGGAAGTCTTCTGAAATTTAGGCTTTGGAGGCGGAGTTACTTCAGGAGTTAGTTCTCGTAAATTAAGGAGTCCAAATCTGCTTTTTTAAAATTTATGAGAAATCTAAAAGTAAAATGATTCTAGGAGTCACAACCAACATTTTGTAACTTACTAACTCTACAATCCTTTTAAATTTTGTTGGTATTATTTACCAAAGAGGAGGGAGTCCCCTAAAATTTAGGCTTTGGAGGCGGAGTTACTTCAGGAGTTAGTTCTCCGTACATTCAGGAGTCAAAACGTGCTTTATTAAAATTTAGGAGAAAGATAAAAATAATATGATTCTAGGAGTCACAAACAATATTTTGTAACTTACCAACTCTACAATGCTTTTATTTTTTGTTGATATTATTTACCAAAGAGGAGGAAGTCCTCTGAAATTTAGGCTTTGGAGGCGGAGTTACTTCAGAACTTAGTTCTCGTACATTCAGAAGTCAAAATCTGCTTTGTTAAAATTTAGGAGAAAGCTAAAAATAATATGATTCTAGGAGTCACAACCAATATTTTGTAACTTACCAACTCTACAATGCTTTTATTTTTTGTTGATATTATTTGCCAAAGAGGAGGAAGTCCTCTGAAATTTAGGCTTTGGAGGCGGAGTTACTTCAGAACTTAGTTCTCGTACATTCAGAAGTCAAAATCTGCTTTGTTAAAATTTAGGAGAAAGCTAAAAATAATATGATTCTAGGAGTCACAACCAATATTTTGTAACTTACCAACTCTACAATGCTTTTATTTTTTGTTGATATTATTTACAAAAGAGGAGGAAGTCCTCTGAAATTTAGGCTTTGGAGGCGGGGTTACTTCAGAACTTAGTTCTCGTACATTCAGAAGTCAAAATCTGCTTTGTTAAAATTTAGGAGAAAGCTAAAAATAATATGATTCTAGGAGTCACAACCAATATTTTGTAACTTACCAACTCTACAATGGTTTTATTTTTTGTTGATATTATTTACCAAAGAGGAGGAAGTCGTCTGAAATTTAGGCTTTGGAGGCGGAGTTACTTCAGGAGTTAGTTCTCGTAAATTAAGGAGTCCAAATCTGCTTTTTTAAAATTTAGGAGAAATCTAAAAGTAAAATGATTCTAGGAGTCACAACCAACATTTTGTAACTTACTAACTCTACAATCCTTTTAAATTTTGTTGGTATTATTTACCAAAGAGGAGGGAGTCCCCTAAAATTTAGGCTTTGGAGGCGGAGTTACTTCAGGAGTTAGTTCTCCGTACATTCAGGAGTCAAAACGTGCTTTATTAAAATTTAGGAGAAAGCTAAAAATAATATGATTCTAGGAGTCACAACCAATATTTTGTAACTTACCAACTCTACAATGCTTTTATTTTTTGTTGATATTATTTACCAAAGAGGAGGAAGTCCTCTGAAATTTAGACTTTGGAGGCGGAGTTACTTCAGGGGTTAGTTCTCCGTACATTCAGGAGTCAAAACGTGCTTTCTTAAAATTTAGGAGAAAGCTAAAAATAACATGATTCTAGGAGTCACAACCAATATTTTGTAACTTACCAACTCTACAATGCTTTTATTGTTTGTTGATATTATTTACCAAAGAGGAGGAAGTCTTCTGAAATTTAGGCTTTGGAGGCGGAGTTACTTCAGGAGTTAGTTCTCCTTACATTCAGGAGTCAAAACGTGCTTTATTAAAATTTAGGAGAAAGCTAAAAATAATATGATTCTAGGAGTCACAACCAATATTTTGTAACTTACCAACTCTACAATCCTTTTATCTTTGTTGGTACTTTTTACCAAAGAGGAGGAAGCCCTCTGGAATTTAGGCTTTTGAGGCGGAGTTACCACTTATAGTACACTCAGGAGACAGAGTCTGCTTTGTTAAATTTTAGGAGCAGGTTTAAAAATACTACGGTTCTAGGAGCCGCAGCCAACAATTGTAACTCACCAACTCTACAAACCTGTTTTTCTGAATCATTTTTATTATTTACCTGAGAATAGGAAGTTCTTTGAAATTTTGACTTTGGAGATGGACTTTCCACTTACAGTACACTCAGGAGTCGGAATCTATTTTGTTAAAATTTGGAAGTGAATTAGAAATAATCCTGTTTTTCTGAGTCAGTGTTCCAAATTAACCAATAAAAGAACTAGTCGTTAGATATTGTAACTCTGCAGTCAGACAAAATAGTTCACATACAACTCGGAGTCTGTTTTACTAATATTCAAGATTAACAGTTTAAAAAACTACAACCAGGATTCGCGCTTGATATGTTACTTCATAATCTAGGCTATCATAATCATAATCTAGCGGGTTTCTACTTGTTTCCGATTGTTTCGCGTAAAGTGCATTATTTGTAATAGCGGGTTTCCACTTGTTTCCGATTGTTTCACGTCTGACTTGTCTACCCGTGAAAAGATCTGACGCCGCCTATGTTTCTACGTTCTCTGGAGCACTCGCACCCCGGTCCGGGTTTTTAAAATGGGTGAGATAGGGAATGATCATACTGGATAATTATATGAACTATGACCTTAACTTTCAGATTTCCGATTTTTTATGAGCAAAAAATAACAAAGATCTGAGAATCCTAATAGGAGCTTAGGCAAAAAAAAAAAAAAAAATCTCTTTTGGGTCAGAATATTCGGAATTTTTCACATTTGAATATCGGAAATACTATTGGAAAATACAAATAGATTCAAATATCCGCGTTGTTTCTTGTTGCGTTTTTTTCCTAATGTTTATGGGTTTTTTTAACTTGTAAATGCTAAATTTACATTTTTACGTATTTTTACGTATTTTTTCTACATTTACGTATTCTTTAGAACAGTTCTAGGTAGTCCAAAACATCCGTGTTTTTCAACATTTTATTGTGTTTTTGAACAATGCTTACGAAAACTCAAAAGCCTTAGAGAAACTCTAAACGGATCAAATATTCAGTTGGGAAATCTTGAATTTTTCTCTTTGTTTTTTACTGTTAAAAACTTCTGAAAATGGCTAAATTGGCCCAGATAGCCATATGTTTTTTTAAAAAATTTTATTTGTTTTTCTTAAAAAACAATGAACATTGAAAAGACGTTTAGAAAGTCTATTATATTCGAAAATCTAAATTTTTGCAAAATTAATTTTTAACAAACATTTTTTTTAACTAAGAATACATTTGAAGCATTCTAAATGGATCCAAATGTTCTATTTTGTGAACAGTTTACCTTAAATTACAATCCTTCCGGAGAAAAGTCTCTTCACTGAAGGTTATTTCTGCCCTCCAGCGCAAAGAAGTACTTATAAGACATTGCTAAGAATTTAGGTTATTTCTTCTTAAAAAAAATAAACTAAAAAATAAGTATAACTTTAGACTAAACAGAACTCAGGTGCCATTTCACAGTTCATCACAGTATGAATATTGTATGAATACCATTTCACAGTATGAATATTGAATAGACCTAAAACGGTCCAAGGGGGAAAACACTTTATTTAAATATTCTTGGTGCTTCGAAATATTCCCTAGAATTAAAATGTTCCCATCTCAGATATTTCCATTCTAGTTAAATGAAAGCCTGTAATATGATTTCTTATAAATTTAAATAAAAACAATACAAAAAACTTGACATACTAACAGATTTATTTATTATTTATGTTTTAGTCAAAGAAAAAGGCAAGCAAATAATAAATCAAGTTATTTGATTTGAGAAAAGTCATGATTAAAATTTCTATAAAATATAACAGTCACACAAGAGAGCATAAATGACAACACTGTTCGGAGGGATAGTTTCTATTTCAACCAGGATTAACCAAGGCCATGGTCATCGAAGAGTCCTTGAGGCGTTTCTTCCTAAAAAGTGAATTGACATATAAGAATGGTTCTATGAAGAGTGTTTCCCCAAAATATTCTCCAAGAACGTTTTTTTCCATTTATTTTATTTCAACTCTTTGGTTTCTTTTATTCACTCTCTGTCTTGCATATTCAGATTATTTTTGAACTTTTTTATTAAATTTGGTCTGTGTAAACATGAAGTATAAAACGTAATGATTAAAGCTTGGAGCCAATATTTCACCCATTGCCATAGGTCCAATGAAGCGAAAATTTTGCATGTGCATTTCTTGCAATGAAAATTTCCTAGAGCGGGTCCGTGGCACCAGCCTCGCCACACCCCTCTATCCCACAAAGTTAAGCTTAGGTCAATGACTATATCTACAGAAGAAAAACATGTTTAAAAATCTAATACCCATGTTGCACCGTTGATATCCCTATTTGCTGTTTTGTAGAGGCCCTAGACGCACTCCCGGGATGGAAATTAGCATCCCTAGTAAAAATCCTTAGTAGTAAGCATGTTGAGCAAAACATTATGACCAAGTATGCAAAAGCTGAACGTAGTATTGAATATATTCGATTCAATGTTGAATAAAGCAGAATACAATATTTTGTGTAATACTATATTTAATGTTTAAATAATTTATATAGGTAGTTCACGTATTGGAACATATAATGCATATTCGCAACCAATACAATGGACCTGTGGCCCTCATCGCATCCTGAATCGCTCCAGCACCAGGGGGCTGTAGCGCCCACTTTGGGCTACAAAATCAGAGAAAAGGACGTTATCGCATATTCGTGCGTTTATCCACAAGACCAATGCGTCTTGCTGCTAAGTCAAGATAACTCGAAAGAACTGAGGAAAACTGCTGCATATCGCGTTCTATGGGGAAACGCAAGCCTACCTCATCGCATATTCGTGCGTTTATTGACAAGGCCCATGCGTCTTGCTGCTTAGTCAATATGACTGAAAAGAACTGCGGAAAATTGCTGCATATTGCGTTCTATAGCAAAGCGCAAGCATATCTCATCGCATATTCGTGCGTTTATCCAAAAGACCCATACGTCTTGCTGTTTAGTCAAGATGACTGGAAAGAACTGACGAAAACTGCTGCATATTGCGTTCTATCGGGAAACGCAAGCCTACCTTATCGCATATTCGTGCGTTTATCCACAAGACCCATGCGTCTTGCTGCTTAGTTAAGATGACTGGAAAGAACTGGGGAAAACTGCTGCATATTGCGTTCTATGGGGAAACGCAAGCCTACCTTATCGCATATTCGTGCGTTTATCCACAAGACCCATGCGTCTTGCTGCCTAGTTAAAATGACTGGAAAGAACAGGGGAAAACTGCTGCATATTGCGTTCTATGGGAAAACGCAAACCTACCTCATCCCTTGTGCGTTTATCCACAAGACCCATTCGTCTTGCTGGTTAATCAAGATGACTGGAAAGAACTGCAGAAAATCGCTGCATATTGCGTTCTATGGCAAAGCCCAAGCATACCTCATCGCATATTCGCGCGTTTATCCACAAGACCCATGCGTCTTGCTTCTTAGTGAAGATGACTGGAAAGAACTGAGGAAAACTGCTGCATATTGCGGTCTATGGGGAAACGCAAGCCTACCTTATCGCATGCTCGTGGGTTTATCCGCAAGAGCCATTCGTCTTGCTGCTTAGTCAAGATGACTGGAAAAAACTGCAGAGAATTGCTGTATATTACGTTCTATGACAAAGCGCAAGCATACTTCATCGCATATTCGTGCGTTTATCCACAAGACCCATGCGTCTTGCTGCTTAGTCAAGATGACTGGAAAGAACTGGGGAAAACTGCAGCAGATTGTGTTCTATGGGGAAACGCATGCATACCTTATTGCATATTCGTACGTTTATCCACAAGACCCATGCGTCTTGCTGCTTAGTTAAGACGACTAGAAAGAACTGGGGAAAACTGCTGCATATTGCGTATAGGAAACCGCAAACCTACCTCATCCCTTGTGCGTTTATCCACAAGACCCATACGTCTTGCTGCTTAATCAAGATGACTGGAAAGAACTGTTCTATGGCAAAGCACAAGCATACCTCATCGCATATTCGTGCGTTTATCCACAAGACCCATGCGTCTTGTTTCTTAGTCAAGATGACTGGAAAGAACTGAGGAAAACTGCTGCATATTGCGTTCTAAAGGGAAACGCTAGCCTACCTTATCGCATGCTCGTGCGTTTATCCACAAGAACCATTCGTCTTGCTGCTTAGTCAAGATGACTGGAAAAAACTGCAGAGAATTGCTGTATATTACGTTCTATGGCAAAGCGCAAGCATATCTCATCGCATGTTCGTGCGTTTATCCACAAGACCCATACGTCTTGCTGCTTAGTCAAGAAGACTGGAAAGAACTGACGAAAACTGCTGCATATTGCGTTCTATGGGGAAACGCAAACCTACCTCATCCCTTGTGCGTTTATCCACAAGACCCATACGTCTTGCTGCTTAATCAAGATGACTGGAAAGAACTGCAGAAAATTGCTGCATATTGCGTTCTATGGCAAAGCACAAGCATACCTCATCGCATATTCGTGCGTTTATCCACAAGACCCATGCGTCTTGCTTCCTAGTCAAGATGACTGGAAAGACCTGGAGAAAACTGCCGCATATTGCGTTCTATGGGGAAACGCAAGCCAACCATATCGCATGCTCGTGCGTTTATCCACAAGAACCATTCGTCTTGCTGCTTAGTGAAGATGACTGGAAAAAACTGCAGAGAATTGCTGTATATTACGTTCTATGTCAAAGCGCAAGCATACCTCATCGCATATTCGTGCGTTTATCCACAAGACCCATACGTCTTGCTGCTTAGTCAAGATGACTGGAAAGAACTGAGGAAAACTGCTCCATACTGCGTTCTACGGGGAAACGCAAGCGTACATCATCGCATATTCGTGCGTTTATCCACAAGATGTTGGTATGATGTTGGTAGACTCCAGGATGAGAATTTGAGAGAAACTTTCCAGGAACAGTTCAATACTAAACTTTAGAGTTTAAAATTTGATAATGTGGAAGATGGTTGGAATAATTTTAGAAAAATAATTTGTGAAGTTGCTGAAGGTGTATTAGGGAAGAAAGCTAGAACTGCAGCTAAGAATATTAGTTAAAAAGCTTATGTTTAATAGAAAGGAGAAAGGACTTGTACAAGAATTTTCTCAGTTATAGATCTTATGAAAAGAAAAGAAATGTGAAGGAAGTGGAGGAACCACTAAAATATTAACTATGGAGGAGTGAAAGTGAGGCCAAGGATAAAATTAATGAGGTTCTGGAAGATGGAGGTCGACGGCATAATAGTAAAATACTGTTCTGGAACGTTAAAAAATTGAGAGGGAGTAGTCAATCCAGACTTGTCCCAGTTAAAGATAGGAATGGGGTTGCAATTAGCGATAAGGAAAAAACTAAAGAGAGATGGGCCGAACATTTTGAGAACTTGCTTAACCGAGATAGAGTTGCAGGAAAAAATATAGAGGAAAATGAAAAAGTTTGTGATACTTTGGATGTGAAGGAAGATTTGTTTTGTGAGGAGAAATTAGCAACAGTATTAAAAGGATTAAAGAATAATAAGGCTCCAGGTGCTGATAGGGTGGTAAATGAGTTTCTTAAGTATGGTGGCTCTGAGGTCAGAAATAAGTTATTAAAGATTATGAATATGATTTTTGAAAAAGGGGAAGTACCTAACGATTTTAGGAAAACCTTAATTAAGCCACTTTATAAGAAAGTGGTAATTATCAAGGCATTAGTATGGTCTCTGTAGGTAGTAAATTACTTAGTAATGTGATACATTTTAGACTGAGAGATGCCGTAGACAAAGCTTTAAGAGAAGACCAGTGTGGTTTAGAAAAGGTAGAGGATGTATCGACCAAATTTTCACTCTTAGACTAATAATTGAGAAGTGCCTGAGTTTTCCTACACCTTTGGTCCTCAGTTTTATAGATTATGAGCAAGCGTTTGATTCTGTCGATAGAACAGCTTTAGTAAAGGTTTTATCTTTGTATGGTATACCAGATAAATACATTAAAGTGATTAGTGTTATGTACGAGAATAACTCAGCTGTGGTTAAGGTAGGAAATGAGGTTAGCAGTTGGTTTTCTATTAAATCAGGAGTTAAGCAGGGCTGTGTTCTATCCCCCTTTACATGGATTATTTTGATGGACTTTGTCTCAAGGAGCACAGGAAAGGCAATGAGAGACCATGGAATCAAATGGGGAGGAAAAAGTCTCCAGGACTTTGCTGATGGTTTAAGCATCCTAGATGAAAGTGTTAGCAAAATGAATGAAGTTTTAGAGGTTTTGCGAGTTCAGGATGCTAGAATTTGTTTGAAAATTAATGTTATGAAGACTAAGTCACTAAGGCTAGGAATAAGTGAAAATGAAAAGGTGACGTAGGGTAACGAAAAGATTGATTAGGTGGGCAGCTTCCCTTACCTTGGTAGTAGCATTATCAAAGATGTTGGAAAAAGGCCAGGTTTTAAATATAGAACATTCACGGCTCAAGGTGTTTTTTTCACAGTTAAAAAAAAATCTAGACTAAAGGAAAAATATGTTTGCAATCCCAGGTTATAATCTTAGAACCTGCAGTGATGAAAGTGGTCAAATATGGCTCTGAAGCATGGACGCTCCGAAAAGCGGTCGAAGATTTGCTAGATGTTTTCCAGAGAAATTGCTTAAGGATTGTTCTGGGTACCCGGCTGACTGACCGTATTTCAAACAGTAGACTAAACGAAAAATGTGGTTCAATACCACTCTCTAGGGCTATAATGAAAGAAAGGTTGAGGTGGTTAGGGCACGTTGTGCGGATGAAGGATGACAGATTGCCAAAGATTGTTCTTTTCGGCCAACCATCTAGGGCTAAACGGAAAGCAGGTCGTCCCCGTCTGGGGTGGGAGGACGTCATAAAGAAAGATTTAAAGGAAATGGGAACTTCATGGGCGGGTGTAAAAAGGGAGGCTTTGAATAGATTGGGGTGGAGGAGGATCGTGCGTAGCTGTGTTGGCCTCAGGCGGCTTGGTGCTGCGGTGAGTTGTTAGTAGTAGTAGTAGTATCCACAAGACCCATGCGTCTTGCTGCATAGTCCTTGCTGCATCCGCAAATTTAATTAAAAGTGATTTAACAAATTTTATTGCAAAACCAAAAGTTAATACCAATAAACTTGTATCAAAAAGGCCTCTCAGGTTAGGCGCCAAAAAAGCGAGATTCGCAGTAAAAACACGCTCTCGATTTGTTTTTATCTTAATGAATAGCCTTGTTTCGTGTCTTTTCTTCAGTCCTATTTGAACTTCCTTGAAGTGATGATTCCAAGACTGTTTTAATTTTGCTTTTAATGGTCGCATATTTTATTGTAAGTCTTATTTTATATTTGTATGTGCTTTGCTGATGGCGGATCTTAGATATAGAGCCGAAATATTCATTTAGAAAAATTTTCACTGTCTTAGAATAATTCCACAATGTTTTACATTTTGTTGTTTGTAACACAACAAAATGCTTCCTTAGAGCTGATTTTTGGCGTTTTTCTAGCAGGTATGCTAGAACATTTTCAGGAACTCCCTTTCCTGAACTTCAGAAAGAAAATTCTGCTCCGTTTAATCGAAAAAACGAAAGTCATACTTCCTAATAATGTAAGTTTTATCAAAATTAATGGGTTTTCTGATATTTTTTGGAAAGTAGGTGTCAGCTAATTTCTGTACTTTCTACTTTTTCTACATTCAGATCTCTTATTTAAACTCTACAAGGTGTAGCAAGAACGCCCAATCAATTCCAAATAGTTCGGCTATTCAAATTAAAAGGTTTATAATAGACAAGACAGGCTGATTTTTGAAGGTAGCGCATTCCCTTAAAATGCATCCTCAGGGAAACAAGAAACTGACAGAAGACTTTATTTGAGAAGGAACTTCAGTATCTTTAGCTCAAAGGTCACAAATTTTATAATCTGGCCTGCACATTCGAAACTAGTGTTGGGCGATATTTTGATTAATCGATATATCGATATTTTTGCTTTCGATATTCGATACCGATATTTCGGATGTTGGACTTGCCAAAGTTCAGTAACGCAAATGGTAAACAAAGGATATTTTGTATAATTTTTTTTCAAAATTCAAATAATATAAAACCAAACAATAAAAATAAACTTCGATTACATAAATGAATATAATAAAAATCCAGATTTGGAATTATTCGGGCTCAGGAAAAGAGAAAAATAAACTACTGGCTATTCAAAAACAGAATTTTCACGTGGTGGATTTTCTGCGGGGGAATATAGGGGGTTAGAGACCCCTAAAAAAATATCGGTTTCGATAATACGTTTCGGTATTCGATATCAATATTTGGTCCGACATATCGATATATCAATATCGATATCACATATCACCCAACGTTATTCAAAACATTGTGATTCGTAAAGTTAAAAAAACAGATGTAAATATAGGACGCATGTGCGCTTAAGGCCTTTTCTGGCCACATTGTTGATCAACAGTCGGTTCTGGCGAGACATAGTTGATCAACAATCGTGTTTTAGTGACCGACAACGGTTTTGTTGACACTGTGGATGAAAACGACCCAAGACTTTGGATGAAAACGACCCACAAGTCAATCGTTGTTTGTCAGACCTGTTTTTCAAAATTAAGCGCGAGCTTTCAAGGATGGATACCATGGAGGGAAATCATTTTTGTTCTTACAATTTTAGAAGAGAAAAAACCAGTTAATTTGCAATAAACGTTGTTATATTTAGTGTTGGCTTGATCTCTTATTTAAAATGAGACATGAAAAAGTACATTTTTTTAAGTTATCCAACCATATTCCCTAAAAGAACCCTGAAGAAATTTTGTTGTATTTAATTGAAACTTTCAGAATTTGATTAGAGTAAAAAAAAAATGCATAAAAAGTGAAAATTATAGGAATAATTTCATGAATTTAATTTTAATGAGTTTAATTGAAAATAACAAAAAAATGTATTCTCGCGAAATTTATTCTTGATAAATCCTTGCGACTGTTGATCAACATTGAAAAGGTCTTATGCTACACCTTTTTTTTAGAAAGGGCAAAAGCATCAAAGGGCAAGGTGCAAAAGCATCTAAATAATCCCTTTTTGTAGAAAAAACGGGCAAAAGCATCAAATGTATTTTGCGTATACCAAAATAGGAGGAACAAGCATACGTTAAGAAATTGCAGAAAAGCAAAACAGGAATGATAGAAAAGCCCTGAGAGCCCCCAGAAAATAGTAAGAAAACTAATAGATATAAAAAATCAGATGCACTTTTAGCCAAAATAATTGTAAATTATTCTAAGGATGTTGATCAAATTGATATTGATGTATTTTACCTTGAAATTGTTCATAGTTTAAAAGTCGGGGCTAATAAACCATTTAAGACTGATTCTTTCCGTCGTGGATCTCGTGTTTTAGGTTTGAACCTTAACCTGATTTTAAAGCAAAGCCAAAAGAATGCATCTCAAGCTTGTTACCTTTGGAATTGCGCGGGAAAACCGCGATCTGGACCATTTTATGATGGTATGAAATTAACTAAACGCGTTTCTCGGGCTGAGTTGCGTTTGCATAATGAAATTATAAAAGATGAAATTGGTTCAAGGATTACTAGTGATAAGAATGAGCTTTGGAGTTTGGTTAATTCTAGACATCGTAATAATAATTGTTCACCAGATTCTAATAGTTCTCTGAAACTAGATGATTGGATAACTCATTATAATCATGTTTTTTCATCCGGTGATGCGGCAGTTGAATCACGGCTTGACTCTTTATTATCGGAAGAAATTTCAAAGCCCCGCCCAAATAGTAAAATATCTGCTTCTGTTGAAGATGTAACGGTAGCAATTAAAGCTCTAAAAAGTAAGCATTCTTTTGATCATGATGGTATACATTCAAACCATATAAAATGGGCATCTCCCAAAGCAATCCTTCTCCTCGCTACTCTTTTTACTATTATTCTATCTTCTGGAGTTCTTTCAACTAGCTTTTCTCGTGCTACCACTTCACCCCTTTCAAAAAAGGGAGGGAATACGAATCGATGTTCTGATTACAGGCCGATTACTGTTTTGTGCCAGATTAGCAAAGTTTTTGAGTTAGTTTTATTAAAGTATCTGAAGTCTTCTAACCAAGGCCTGAATCAAATTGGGTTCCGCAAGGGTCTAAGCATGGATGTTGCTCATACCCTCCTTTCAAGAATAATATCCTTTTGTAAGCAATGGGATAGAGTTTATAAACTTGCGTTAGATTTTGCGGCGGCGTATGGTTCAATTATCCATTCTTGGGCTATGACTGCGCTTCTGAAGAATAATGTCCCACTACCGGTAGTTTGGGTTTTAAAAAAGTGGTATGGCTCCTCTCGTATTCGTATTAAGTGGAAGAATCAGTTTAGTGGTTATAATGTTAAGGATTATGTTCACTATGTAATTTTTAGGATATTATTTTTCTGCTTTCCTACGATTTTTGTAAATCAAAGAAAAAAGACAATTTTGATATCATTCCATAAATCATATTCAATTCTATCCATCTGCCGAATTATATTTTAGAAATTTGGTGTAGAAGGTTTTTTAGATTAAAAATGCGCTGGAAATTGATTAAAAATCGTTGAAAAAAGGGCCGTTTCCCTATTTTTTAAGTAAGTTTAGAATTTTCCCAAAGAGAAATTCTGAGTAATATCATAATTCTGGCTCGGTGAATGGATAGATCTGCAACTAATGAATCCAATGATATAAGCATTTTGTTCTTTTTGTGCAAGTTACAACTGCAAGATCGTCGTAAAACTGCGTTTTTCAGCGTGGACATAAACCTTAAGTTATGTAGGGGGCTGAGACAAGGAAGCATTATTTCTCCTTTGATTTTCAATATTACTGTTTCGGGGCTAATTGATCAAATTCAGTTGACTTTTATTTATGGTAAAGGTTATGTTCTGTCGTGGATTGCTTACGCAGATGATTTACTCCTTTTGAGTCGATCGCTTCAGTCACTTCAACGAAATGTAGATTTTTTAGCAAAGGTTTTTAGTGAGCATGGACTTCGTTTTTGCCCTGAAAAGTGTCAGTTTTTAATTTTTGGTCCTAAGGCTAATGATCTCGTTAATTCAGAAATTTCTGTTCGTATTTATGATAGTATTTTAAAACCTTTGGAATCTTTTTTATATCTTGGTGTGCCTTATGGACCAACTTCAGCTCTATGCCGTGCTTCTATTTCTAAAGCAGTTAAAAGTAGAATAGCGTCTAGTTTTGGGGCAGTAATTTGTCTTCGCGATCTTTTTTCTCTGAAATCACTGGCTCGGGTATATAATACAGTCGCTTTGCCTCAGATTTTAGTTTTTTCATCGCTTCTCCCGTTTTTTAGAATTAGTAATATTGCGCATGTAAAAACCAGATTTTTTAATTTTGCTAAGTTCCTTTGCCGCTTTTCTAAATCTGAATCAAATACTTTTTTAATGAATACATATAAAATAAAAAACCCTGTTGATGTTTTGGAGAAAAACCAAAAGAAATTTTCATCCAAATTAAATGTTTTTTCTCATAATTTATATAGAGCTGCGCACGAAGCTTAATTTATTTTATTTGATTTAATTTTTGAATGAAGTGTTAATTTGTGAAGTGTTAATTTTAAGTGTTAATTTATTATCTATTGAATGAAGTGTTAATTTGTGTGGTAATTTTGACTGAAGGCCTTTGCGTACTTGTTGTTATATAGTTTAAAATAATTTTATGGCCTGTTGATTAGCGGTTATTATCTTTATTTATTTTTTTACTCTTCGTATTCGGAGGAAATAGAAAGTTTGAATTGAATAGAATCTTAGATGTTCACTCAGAACAAAAAAGTGCAAGGTATCAGTCACAGTAGTATATGCCCCTATAGAACTGACTGAAGGAGATACTGGTGACTCAGATGGATTTTACCTACAGCTACAGGAACAAATAAGACTCCAAGAAAAAATATAGTATTTTATTAGGTGATTTTAAAGCCCAGGTCGGTAGAAATAGCGATAGACGGTATCCTAGCCTAGGTAAATTTAATGTAGGAATAGAACATAATAACGCTTATAGACTTTTGCAATTTTGTAGGTATAACAATATAGTTATAAGCAATACACTATATGGCCATAAAATGGCCCATAAGTGAATATGGTACTCGTATGATGGTAAGCAATTCAACGTTATAGATTATGTTATTGTAAACCAAAAACTGGCCGGATCGATATTAGATACTAGGGTATTAGCTAGGTACATAAGCGTCAGGTTTGGGCATTGTATGATAAAAGCATGAAATTTGGCAGACATGTGCAGAAAAATATGGAAAATCTGACTAGGGGCAGAGCCATATTTTCCGACGCAATTATTACGCCATTTTTCGTTTTTCCGCGCGGGAAAAAATAGCTGACTTTCAGACTGGGAAATTTTTCCGATCAGAGGGTTGTTTCTGACTAATTTGTCTCTCCTGATCCCAAGAATGTGCTTACTTTTTTCTTCCGACTCCTGGTTACTGAGTTATCATCATTTTCATCAGTACGTTCCATGCACTTCTGAGTAATTTCCGTTTTCTGACTTTGTATTTTTCATCGTAATCGCATAGAAATTGGTGAATATTTTACGGAAAATGTGAAGAATCGACTAAGTTGCAAATTCAAATTTGTCTCCGCGGTCCCGCACTACTTTGTGTTTTTCCGCACAAAGAAAAAAAACGCGAATTTTGAGAATGAGCGATGACCGGATTTAATATCTCTTTTCTGACTAATTCGAGTCTCTCGATTCCAAAAATGGGCGTTAGTTTTACAATTGGATTCTTGGTTTAGGACTTACCAGTTTAATAGTTACTGTTTCTATGCCCTGCTCTAACAAGAACTCATACCCTCCCTATAACCTACCGAAGGAGATCATAGATTTTTGACTGTAAGTAATTAATTACCGTTTCAGATCAACTCAATAAGCTTTCAGTAAAAAAAAAATCATTTATTCAACTCAAACAGCTTGACTTAAGGAACTTCGGACGTAAGAAGCATACTATTATGATGACAAAAAATGTAGAATACTGAACTACTTCAGGTATTTCAAAGTAGTTTTTCAAAGTAGTATTTTGTAGTAGGCATCAAGACATGGTTAAATATAGAAAAAAGCCAAGACATACAGTCCGAGTAATTGAGAGGCAAAAATGTTTAAATGGCACGGGTAAATGGTGGGAGTAAATATGACTCTCTTATTGGACAAGTACTTGTGTGTTAGTTTTTGGAAAGGCGCGTGAGGCCGAAGGCCTCGGCCGAGTCCTTTGATTTTTAATTGAAAACCAAGTATTTTGTAGTCGGCATCAAGACATGGCTAATTGTAGGAAAAAGCCAAGACAGACAGTCCGAGTAATTGAGAGGCAAAAATGTTTAAATGGGAAGGGTAAATGGTGGGAGTAAGTATGACTCTCTTATTGGACAAGTACTTGTGTGTTTTTTGGAAAGGCGCGCCTGCCTAGAGTGACAGGCAGGTTCGTGCATTCATTTAAGGGAAGCTTTTACACATTTGCACCTGTTTCTGCACTTTGTTTTACAGCCACATTTGAGCAGTTCATTGCAAATTGTCGCTGTCTCAGGAAGATTAGTCCAGAAAGGCTCCCAGTTTCCGTCATGCTATACCAAGCTGTATAAACCTGGATCCAGGGGGGGAAGTTTCGGACAACACGATGATGCCCGTATCTGGACCTACAAGTAAGTGCGTCTGGTGTGCTGCTCAAGAGTAGTTGATGTTGGGGGCAGTCTTTCCGTTCCTGCTGTTTTTCGTGTGAAAAGCTCCTTTCGCAGACTGTTCACTTCAGACAAGCCACTTGATTTTTCGTAAAGAACGACGACGAATTGCTGGATGTCTGTAAAGTGACAATCTAGGAGCGGGGCTCCTGATGTACTCAGAGTAACGAAAGTCAGAGGAATGGCGCGCCTGCCTAGAGTGACAGGCAGGTTCGTGCATTCATTTAAGGGAAGCTTTTACACATTTGCACCTGCTTTTGCACTTTGTTTTACAGCCACATTTGAGCAATTCTTTGTAAATTGTCGCTGCCTCAGGAAGATTAGTCCAGAAAGGCTCCCAGCTTCCGTCATGGTAAACCCAGCTGTATAAACCTGGATCCAAGGGGGAAAGTTTCGGACAACACGATAATGCCCGTATCTGGGCCTGCAAGTAAGCGCGCTCAAGAGCAGCCGCTGTTGGGGGCAGTCTTTCCATTCCGGCTGTTTTTCGTGTGAAAAGCTCCTTCCGCAGACTGTTCACTACAGACAAGCTACTTGATTTTTCCGTAAAGAACGACGACGAATCGCTAGATGTCTATAAAATGACAATCTAGCAGCGGGTCCTGATGTACTCAAGTAACAAAAGTTGGAAGAATGGATTCCACAGCTTTCCAGGTCTTCCAAACACCATGCTCTCCATGAAAAGCAAAAGAACACGTCGTATCGCATCCAGAGAAGGCATGCAAAAATAGAAGGCTGCGAGACCTGTAAGGTCCTAGACGATAAGTAATATCGTGAATGGGTAGTATTTTCGTCTTTGCTCCATCCCCATAGATAGCAAACAAGTTTTCAATCTGAAGCTGCTGGAACAAAGTTGTTGCAATCACAACTACATCAGAATCCCCAGTTCTGATGGCTATGAAGCTATAGTCACACTGGGCCTGATGGAAGGCACGGAGCAGAAAACGAGTGCCACCTTCTTCGTGGTTGGTAAGTGTGAGGCCTTCGTGAAAAGCGATATCGCTCGTTGAAATAACTATGTCTCCAAGAGTGGCCACTATAAGGATGTCCTGCAATTCCTGGACTAACATATTCGCCAAAAAATGGAAGAGTCGACTCTTGTTCTCAGTTGATTTCAAAAATTCACGCCAGTTCATCCGAGAAAGGGGGGTTCGGCCTGTAATTTTCACGGCATAAGACCAAGTTCCTCTGTGTTCACGCGCTCTGTTTTTAGGCTTTCGTCAGTCTAGATGTCAAAGATGAGATCAATCCTTTGAGCTCCGGTTCGGGACTGTTGCTTTCTAATGTAGGTAGCGAAGTTCGAGCGAGCGTATTCACCGAAACTAATTCCAGGCTTACGAGCGATAAGGTGCACTAGAACAGACCCTTCTACTAAAATTGAGTCGGCGGCTGGGAGGCTGCTGGGCTGTGGCTCTTCAAGCTCTGCCGTCAAACAGTCAACTATGTCAGATTTTTTTCCAAACCGTAGCTTGCCGGACTCGGACAGGGAAGGTGGAAACGACTGGTTCTCATGCTTGAAAAAGTCAGTTAAGTCTGCCCCTCTACCCTTGCAGCCTATGTATAAACGACTTAAGAGGCTGCAGTTTGACTGCATGTACATTACCTGCAGCTGAGACCTCGAGGTAATTTTTTTTGGCGGAACGAACAGGACTATGTTCTGTCTCGGTAACGTGTCGCTAATTGCTTTCTTGTGGGAAACCATATGCTCTTGAATAAATTTTTTGTACTCTGAAATTCCCAATTCTTCAAGTCACTTCATGTTTCGTATTGCCGTATCTTCTGCCAGGCGGTGTGAATAAAGGGTGTATAGCTAATTCACATCCCTTTCGTAGGGATTTCCCTAAGACTCGACAATACTAATAAGAGATCTGCAGTCTCTGAGAAAATTCTTTTGAAAAGCTTGTCCCATTTCGTGGGGATTTACACTTGTT
Source organism: Artemia sp. Qi Xiang Cuo (assembly GCF_049724085.1). Taxonomy (NCBI): domain Eukaryota; kingdom Metazoa; phylum Arthropoda; class Branchiopoda; order Anostraca; family Artemiidae; genus Artemia; species Artemia sp. Qi Xiang Cuo. The sequence continues at coordinate 14,527,900 of NC_142811.1, forward strand.
TCTTTGGTCTGGCTGAATTCATCCAGCATTCGACTTAGCTCCGGTTAGATCAGTAGAAGCCTTTGAAGAGATTGAGGATTGCACATTAGCACATGCACACTTGCACATTAAGGTGAACCAGAGTTTGTAATGTAGAAGTATGAAAGACACTCTATACCCGGTGATGATAACTCAGTAACGGATGGTTGTATATTAAAAGTAAGTATACTTTCAGGCTCAACATACTCGATTTAGCCATAAAAGATACCCTAAGCGTACCTACTACCTCAAAATACAGAAAAGAGTACGACCCGCGATGATGAAAATGACTGGAGGCCAGGGATAAAGTGGTATTGGAGGCCAGGGATAAAATTTTTTAGGATCTGGAAAATGCAACCAGACGGCATAATAGTAAAATATTGTATTAGCATGCTAAAAAATAAGGGGAAATAGTCCATCTGGACGAGGCCACAATTAGTTATAAGGAAACAGTTAAAGAGAGACGGGCAGAACATTTTGAGAATGTGCTAAACTGTTAAAAGTTACAGGAAATGATACAGAAAAAATGAAAAAAGTTTGCGATACTTTTTAAGTCAAGTATGATTTATTTTGTGAGGCAAAATCAAAGACAGTATTAAAGAATTAAAGACAGTATAAAGAATATGAGAATGAAAAAATAATAAGGCTAAAGGTATTGATAGTTTGGTAAATGATTTGTTTAAAGATGGTGGTTGTGAAGTTAGAGATACATTACTCAAGATTATACACATGATTTTTAAAAAAGGGAAGTACCTAGCGATTTAAGGAAAACTCTAATTAAACCCCTCCATAGGAACGGTATTAAGATTGAGTATGATAATCATAAAAGCATTAGTTTGGTTAAGGTATTACTTAGTATGAAAATACTTTTCAGACTAAGAGATGCTGTAGATAAACTTTTAAGAAAAGAACGGTGTAGTCATAGGAAGGAGAGAGAATGTGTCGACCAAATTTTCACTCTTAGACTAAAAATTGAGAAGTGGCTGAGTCATCGGACCTCTTTAGTTCTTAGTTTCATAGATTATGAGCAAGCATTTGATCCAGCCGATAGAAGAGCTTTAGCGACGGTCCTATCCTCGTATGGTATGCCAGATAAATACATTGAAGTGATTAGTGCTATGCACTAGAATAACATTGTTGCGGTAGGAAATGAGCTTAATAACTGGTTTAGTATTGGACAAGGGGTTAAGCAGGATTGCGTTCTATCCCCGTTCGTATCAATAATTTTGAGTGATATTGTCGAAAGGAACAAGGCAAGGCAATGGGAGAGCATGATAAAAATAGGAAAGCAAAACTCTCCTAAACTAAGACTATCCTGATGATTTAAGCATCCTAGATGAAAATATCAGTAAAATGCCTGATTTCTTGAAGGTTATCTAGGGCCAAACGAAAAGCAGGTCGTCCCCGAATAGGAAGAGGTCGTAAGGAAGGATCTAAGGAAAACTGGAACTTTGTAGAAGGGTATAAAGAGGGAGGGTTTAGATAGATTGGGATTGAGGAGGAGCATGCCTAGCTGTGTTGGCTTCAGGCGGGTTGGTGCTGCAGTGAGTTGTTAGTAGTAGTAGTAGCAGAGGACTGATTTAGCATTTAAAAAATAATTGTTCACAAACCATAAATATATATATATATATATATATATATATATATATATATATATATATATATATATATATATATATATATATATATATATATATATATATATATACTAGCATAGTATTACGTTAGTATTGGACGTTGGATCGATTAGCGATTAGTATATTTGGAAAGAGAGTATGCGAAGGCCTAAGGTCCAAGCTGTTCGGAGCTTATATTTATAAAGGCAGAACGGCCATGGTTGCGGAAAGAGGCTATAAAAAGCCGACCTTTTGCTAGTATATATATATATATATATATATATATATATATACTAGCAAAAGGTCGGCTTTTTATAGCCTCTTTCCGCAACCATGGTCGTTTTGCCCTTATAAATATAAGCTCTGAACAGCTTGGACCTTAGGCCTTCGCACACGCTCTTTCCAAATATACTAATCGCTAATCGATCCAACGTCCAATACTAACGTAATACTACTCAATCAACAATTCTACCTGCACGGATTTATTACGACTAAGTTCAATTAATTAAATAACTTATAAATCTTCTTAATTTCGCCATTTTTCAATGTTGTCAATAGTTCACGAGAGGGTTTGGAGCGTAAATGAGGAAAATTACAAATTGCTTTCGTTAGACAAAATTGGCGTAAAATGAGTCATTTGGCACCTTCAGTGTTCTTTCCAACTATAATTATCACAGCTCTCAAAGTTTAACCCCAGCCCCCCTCCCCCGCCCGAAATGCGGACATATATAGCCCTTCGCTACTTACAAAAGTTTCTTATTTTCTATTTGTTTTTTTTTTCAAATTAGCTTTATTTTGCAGTACAGACCAACGGTTGATGAAAACAAACAGAAAAAAAAAATCCGAAAAATCCACAACAAACGTGTATACTCTAAGGCAATATCTGGCGCTACTAAGAGCGGGGCTGGGGCACAACGCAACGGCAATGATAATTATAGTTGGAAACAGGATTGAAGACGTAATGTGAATCATTTTACGTTGTCAAACAAAATCAAAAAGTAATTACCTCATTTATGCTTCAAACCTGTCCACTATTAACAACTTGGACAAATAGTGAAATTAAAAGATTTATAAATTGTTAAGACATATGAAAAAAAAAATTAATTAAGTTAACAAATAAGTTAAGATATAAAATTCTTTTAGGTTTATAAATAATAAATTTATTAGATTTGATCGGACAAAATCCATGCCCATGGAAATGGATGACTGTGAAACATCAACTTAAGATTGAATTTTGAATGGAATAACAAATTTTTGTCGTAGTTCTACTGAAAAAAAAGAAAAAAAAAACAAGGTGTCAGTTTAACGGCTCAAACCATGCCTCTCTTTTAGATCCATATTTAAGGAATTTTCTTTTCTTTGGGACAAATGAATTTTTTCTTGAATTTTCGTCCTGTTTCAATAGTGTCATCGCCGCTTTACTATTTACTCTAATTGAGTTGCCTTACTTCTTTTGCCCTTAATTCCTTATGATTCACTTCTTCTTTTGTTTATGATTCACTTCTTCTTTTGTAATATATGAGAAGAAAAAAACTCATAGTGCATGCATAGTCCATGGCAATGCTGTAAGCTTTCATGTTCATCTCATTTCCCAGATCTAGCACCATTTTGCCTTTGTGGACATCATGTATTATAGACATCCACTGCACAAGCTTTAAAGTCATGGAGCCTATTTTTCTTCTGATCTGATCCCAGGTACAGACCCCTCAAGAAACGAGAATAAAGCTTCTACCCCTCCAACTTTATTTTTGACCATGTGCACTTCTATTCAAAGCAAACCCTAAAATCTTTGAGGACAAAAAAGCCAAAGACACAGCGGACATAACCGACAATCACAAACATTTATTTGTGGAAACCAAATACAAAAATACTCTGACATAAATAACGGAACATAGCATTTTTTAATCCAAACCTTCACCGAGCATTGTGGCTATAGCGTGGCAGGGTAGCAAGAAATTTGAAAACCAATCATATCAATCCAATTTCCTTCAGTGCCCCTTCAACTGCCTCATCCTAAAGACATAAACACAAAACCAATACTTAAATTGTATAAATTGGGCCCAGAAATAATAAGAAACATTTCTTACGTATTTTTAAGGTTCCTTGCACACTACCGTCTGTTATCCTCAATGACATAATTTCCGTATCTTTTAACTACGCTGAACAAAATGGCTATTTTAAAATCTTGATTGGATGTGTTTGGGGAAATGGCAGGCGGTGGAGGGGGGTTAGTTGCCCTCTAATCATTTTCGACCATTGAAAAGGGCGCTAGCCCTGTCAATTTCCAATCGAACAAGCCCTTTTTGAAGTTTCTACGACAACTCCTTTGATACGAAGTGCCTTGGTCTAAGAAAACCAGGCCAAAAAAAAATAATGTTTTTTTATAATTTAAAAATAATAATAATAAAAAATTCCTTGCACACTACCGTCTGTTTTCGTTTGCCGTTCGTAGTTTAAGCTGTTTAAACGTAAAATAGAAGAACCCAATATTTTTGGCTCTCAACGGGGTCAGCAACATCTTATCACGATACACATCGCTCCTTTTCGATAAGCGATAAATATGTCGGCATATATACAGACAAATATATTTGGTGAATATATCGACACGCCCGAAATGAAAGGACATGTTTCGAGCTGAAATGAGGCAAGTCTCGCTTCGGTAGCCCCATTTTACGTCTATCCGAGGAAAAAACTGTCTTCACGTGGGCGAATACTCACTTCGTTTCAATTTCGGATGAGGTTCGAAAAAATCCACTTCACCGCTTCACCCCTATCCCCGGTGTTTAAATAAATAGAAGCTTTCTATTTATATCTTTATAAAAATGTGTACCATTTTCTAGTTATGTATGTTACGGTGAATGTCCGCAAATTGGTTAATGTCGACATTCACCGGTGAATGTCCGAAATACCTTTTTTTTTCTCTCCTTGGATTTAGTCACCGTTGCAGTCAATTTTTTCAATTTAATGCAAGGTTTGATGATGGTAGGTTAGGTTAGATTAGGTTTGGTTAGACGAGGTTAGGTTGGTTTAGGTTAGCTTAAGTTAGGTTTTTAACCCATTTCTGATATTTAGAACCAAATATAACCTAACCTAATCCAACTTAACCTAACCTAATCTAAACTAACATAATCTAACCTAACTTTAGCTTTTACCATCATAGGTTGCATAAGACTAAAAAAGCTGACTCGCAAAGCTAATTGAATCGAAGCAGAGAATAAGGAATTTCGAACATTCACCGGTGAATGTCGACATTAACTAGATTTCGGACATTCCCCGTAATATGTATATAAAAAACCTGACTTCTTAGATAGATAGGGACATTTTCTGGGAAGACTTCAGAAGACTTTGCGTTTAAGAGAATTATTTGTCACTCAGATTAGCTAGCCCACGTCAAAAAACACCTTAAAAAAATTAACCAACGAAAAGTAAAGCCCACATGTTACTATGGAAATATAGGACAGTAATCTGTCTGTTTCTTTTTAGGGAAACATTGTCCTTATTACGGCCAGTTTCCCTTACCTCCTATCAAGTAAGCATGCTAATCTAAATGTGACAACTGAATAAAGACACACTAAAGGTTTGTTTACTTTTTTCATCTAAGAAAAAAAGAAACTGCGAAAGATACCCTTTCATTTGCTACCCGGCAATATAATCTTTCAATAAACTGAGATCATGAACTAGATCACTGAAGTATGGACTTCACTGTCAATAGTTTGCCTCAAAACCATGCAGTTGTTGATGTGCAAGGGTCACCAGCTGAGAGTACGAACGGCAAATGAAAAGTACGTTCATGTCCAATAAGGTTTAACTGGTTGTAAATCCCTATTTCAGAATATGAGAAAGGAAACAAGGTGATTTCATGGGGAGCATCATAATAGTATATAATAATAGTAATAATAATAATAGTAATATAATAATAATAGCAATAATAATAGTGTCACTTTTAGAAACTAGAAATAAGAAGATAAAGGTAAATGTGTGACACCCCCCCCCCCTCCACCAAGAGCGTGATAGCTTTACTCAAAATATATTGAACCCCCCCTCCCCTCTGCAAAGATTCGAACACTCAAATCCAAATGTAAAATTATAAATGGTAAAGAGAATGCATGACACAGTTTAATGACTTAAGGCTAAAGGAAGTAGGCTAAATTTAAGACGAGGATAACAACAGTAGGGCTTTTGACAAACTAGTAGAACTCAAAATATAAAAATAAATAAACGATCTAGCTTTTTAGGATAACCTTAAATTTTTTTCAAATTCATTTTTTTAAGTTTTTACGAGTCGGACAAACATTTCGGGGGAAGGTGGGTTCAAACCCCCTTGCACAAAGTCAAAGCCTTGGGGGGACGGGCCACAGTTTGGTATAGACACAGGGGAAGGGACATGATTTTCAGAAGATAGTGGAGGGTGCATGGTCTTATAAATTCAAGAAACTGCGCTATTTCGATTCGGGCCTGAGAAAGGACGGAACAGATTTTTATGCCTTTATATGTGTTACTTTGAATTATCCTCAGGAGGAGGGCCCTTGAGCACTTCTTTCAGTGGCAAGGGTCCCAATACTTCTATGTACAGACATACTTGAAAGGTACTTTATTAAAAATCAGGAATCTTAATTAAATTTTATTAAGAAAAACCGTTGTTCAGCCTAATTACATGATCTACATTAATTTTAAGTTTTATAGCTGATTTTAGCAAGTATTTTCACTGGGCGATTTTTGCATTAGATTGATCGTAATTTAACACACGCGGTGTGAAAAGGTTGCAACTTTCACAAACACATTTTGCCAAATCTTATTAACTTTCAATAGACTGTCGAATTTTAACTATTTCTTTTGTCAGCATTTAAGCCTCCCAGATGAGATTTTCCAAAATCATCTTCTTAGTTCCTATAAATATGGAACAAAAAACATAATCGGCCGGAATTGCGACATGTTACCAGGTGACGGCACCGAGAAGCTTGATGAAAAAGAAAATAGGGAAGCAATAACTAAAAAACAGCAGGAATAGTCATAGAAAAGCCCCTATTCAGACACTATGGAAAGTGGATATCCCACATTAATAAAGCAATGAAATAATTGCCGCAAAGCACACATAATTTGAGCTAAATGAGCAGAATAAAAATACTTCCACCAAAATACAGAGGCTAAAATATAACTGTTTTGTATAGGGGCGCATTTACAACAGAAAATATATAGGTGGTAACGAAAACGATGCCTCAAAAAAAACTAATGGAATATATTGCCATTATCAGGTCTAAAAGTTATATCAGACGTTTTCGCACTTATGAGATAAATGCCAAAAACCGTTCGCTAAGCTGTTCTCAAAGGGAGAATCCGCGCGTGCGCTTGAGTATCCCAAATCCGGTTAATCAGCTTCCTCGGATGCAATCCGTAAAAAGATAAAAACTAATATTTGTTCAACAACTTGTCAACAAGCAACTTCGCATAGGCAACTAAGGGAATAACAACATTAATCAAATGGACTTCACTATAAACCTAGTTTACTTAAAAACCCCTGAAGGTATCCCACATTTCACATTTATCGTCCCTTTTGGGTTACCTGCAAAGAATTTCACATATTATTTCCATTGTTGTAAAGACTGAATTTTTTGTTTATATATGACGTCACTTATCTTCAGTTTTTCTAAATTCTCCAGGGTTAGCAGGTGTAACTTACCCGACAACTAATCTAGATCGTTTAAAGTAGTAACACTACTTTAAGACGTCATTTACGCCTCATGAACCGCTAAGGATCTGATAAGTAATCTTGGAATGCTCAAACGCACTAAGCAGGGTAGTATATTTAGGAAGATCAAAATACGATTGTCCTTTTCGGCCAACCGTCTAAGGCGAAATGGAAAGCAGGTCCTACGTAGTTGGGGTGGGAAGATGTCGTAGAGAAAGATTTAAGAGAAGTAGGAACTTCCTGGCAGGGTCTAAAGAGGGAAGCTTTGAACAGATTGGGATGGAGGAGCGTGCGTGGTGTTGCTCAGGCAACTTGGTGCTGCGGTGAGTTGTTAGTAGTAGTAGAAAAGTATGATTGAACATCGACCTCCTGAACCTCCCTTTGAGAACAGCTTAGCAAACAGTTTTAGTAATTACCTCAGAACTACGGTGTTGATATGAAGACATAATGAAGGCGATATAACGACCTTAATATGTTAATATGACGTCATATAGTTAATATGACGAAAATATAAGATTTTACAAAACTTATACCCCTTCTTATCTGGGAATGGAAAGTCTATTTATGGCACTTGTTAATTAAAAAGCAGGCAAAAAAAAACTAAAAAGCAGGTTCTTTTTTTTAACAAAAAAAGAACCAGGAGGAGGTAAACTCGAAAAATCAATTATTAGGTTACATTTCTACTTTACTATGTATATTTCTACTTTATTTCTATTTTCTATTTATTTTTTAACTATTAAACACAGAAACAGTAAAAGAAACTCTGAGGAGGCGGAAAGACACAAAACCGTTTTGCAGGTTAACAATATATTTTATATTTTTTATTTTTATTTTTTAACATCTATTAATTTTTTGCTTCTTCTGCAGGGCATAGCCAAGAAGTTAATAATTTCATTATATAACTGAAGGATTTGATAATAGACACGCCCGTACACAAAACAACTACTGCAAAACTTCTAGGCAGGAAAAAAGAAAAATAGCTTAAAGTTTCTCTACCACAATGTAATATAAAGAGTTGCATATGTAGACACGAAATCTATACAACAGAAGTAAACAGAATACAAACAGAAATACCACCCCTAATAAATCTCGCAAGAATTATTACAGCATAAAAAAGTAAATAGAGCGCAAACAAGAATGGTGGAAAAAAGTAAACAAGATAAAATAGAAGGCCCACTCTTTATAAATCTCACAAGAATTATTTCAGTATAAAAATATGTAAATTGAATAATGTAAATGAAATAAATAATGTATATATAATAAATAATAATGTATTAAAAAATAATAAATAAATAATGTAAATGAAATATGTAAATGAAATAAATGAATACAGATCGATAATAAGAAAATGTGATCGTAATATATTTACTTCCAAATTAAGCAAATCAAAATAGTTCCGCAGTTTAGAAAGAAACGGCCCACAATCAACAAAAAAATGTAAAAAAAATAGGCAATAGTAGTTCAAAGGACACTATTGGACATGGATTAAAGAAGAAAAAAGTCAGGTTTTTATCAAAAATAGAAAGAAGTTGTTCGAACGGTTTTGTTTATACCTTAAAGGCCTACACAATATAACCAGGAATTTATTTCAAGAGGATGGAGGACAGGACAAATTCATAAGACAAAAACAAGCTTACGATGTTAAAAATACAGTAAATTGTATGGAAAATTGAAACAATCTTGATATTTACAGGTTTTGAAAAATACTTTTTTTAGAGGTATTTTCATTGAAAAATGCATTCTTAGTATATTTCCGCCGGGAAAATTGAAGAAAGACAATTCCCCCCCCCTTAATTTTCGTAAATTAAGGCCACTGAGACAGTCTTCTAGCCCTTTCTGTCTATCCATTTATCGGCTTTAGTATATAACAGGGACAAAGCCATTTTCTAACTACTTCTGTAAGCGGCAAAAGAAGAAATATCATATTTTGAAAAAATAAAAGAAAAAACCTTGTATACAACTAAAAGGCAAAAAAAGTTTACGTTAATTAATACCTAAACACGAAGGCCTCGAGACCCACAATTAGCCCTCCAAAACTGTGATGTAGATGTGTTTGATATAGCGTGATGTGTAGCCTAGTGATATGTATAGCCCTAGACGGTGAAAACAAAAAAGATTCCGTGTAGCCAGAATATCGTGGTTTCAGCCACTTTTTTTATTTTCAAGCCAATATGTTTCCTTGTTGTTCAAGCCAAGAGACAGTAACTTTCCTATTTGGGGGTTTAGGAGAAGGCGGTAATAGTCTACTTCTTGTTTTGATCTGACTCCTATTTTAGGAGTTATGGGCTATTGTAGTTTTTATTAAAGGACGAGATCGTCTCTTTCTAGGTTGCTAGCTACCGCTGCAACCCGGATTCCAACAAGGTGCAAAATGGCGAGGACCTTTCTACTAAAAGATACGTAGGAAGCATCTGTTTTAACTCTATTTGCATAACTTAAGGTCCTTGCTCCTGATTTGCATGGATCAGTTTTCTTTAATCTGTTGTTTGGGTACCCGTCTGACTGGCCGTAAGCTGTACGAAAAACGTGGTTTAATCCTGGTTTCTAGGGTTATAATGAGGGAAAGATTAAGACGGCTAAGAAACATTCTGCGGATGAGGGATGACAGATTGCCAAAAATTTTCCTTGTCAGCCAGTCATCTAGGGCCAAGCGAAAAGCAGGTCATAACCGAATGGAGTGGGACGATGTTGTAACGAAAGGTTTAAGGGAAATTGGAACTTCTGGGAAAGTTTAAAGAGTGTGGCTTTTAATAGATTAGGATGGGGGGACGAACGTAGCTGCGTTGGCCTCAGGTAGCTTGGTGCTGCAGTAAGCTGTTAGTAGTAGTAGTAGTTTTCTTCAACTTTAGCTTCTTCAGTAAGGACCTATCTTCGGAGATATTAACCAAATTTAGCAAAAATAGTAGCGAGAAATGCCCATAGATCCAAAGCATTTTTTTCTACTGATATTTAGTTGCTTTCATGCCTTGTTATATACAATTTTAGGGTTATATAAAGACTATTTTTGCAGTTTTATATAGTTGATTCTCTTTATTGTATCCTTATCTACCAATTATTAATCCATTAAATTAACAATAAAATATATTTAAATAATCAGCCAATTTATTTTAATGCCGAATTTGCCGCCTCCAAAATAAATTCCTGAGTATATGTACCTTTTAGGAGTTTTCTACATTATTTATAATAAGGTGTTTTCTTTATATCCTGTTTAAGCAGGAAACAAAACTTTTGAAAATCTAAAGAACCCCTTGAGACGCTGGAAACAAGATGACACTGATTGGCCTAGAGGTTGGCGTATAAAACTCAATCAGACAAAATTTTCACATAGCACCTTCTAAATTGCCCATTAAATTTACGAGCAGTCACGGCTGATTTTTTTTTTCAATAATATTGAAAAAAAAACTGACAATAAACAGAGCTAAATTAGGCCACAGAGAATAAGCCCCCCACCAAAATTGCAAAAAGGTCAAATTAAATTTTTAGCTAGTAGAGCCAATTTATTCTGTAGTCCTGGTTAATGAATAGAATTTTAAGCAGATGACTGATCAAATTTCATACAAAATGTGATGCAAAAAATATAATGCAAAATCTATGAGAATTCAAACTGGCTTAAACATTTTAAAATTCCGCCAAATACTTGAAATCAAGATATTTTTGTACTATCGAGATAAAAACGACCACCAAAATCACCAGAGCATAATGCAATCTATATTAAAAACAAATTGGAAATATGCAAAGGAAAACATAAAACGTGCAAAAACAATGAAAAATAGTACACAGAAAACGCTAAGATATACACATTGCGTCACATAATTATGGAGCAAAGGGACGGAATCTGAAGGAACTAAACATTGGACTACTGACTAGGCAGCCCAGAAAATATCTAACCAACAAAGATGTGACATACCCCATTTCGAAAAATTATGAGTTTAATTACAATATGAAATTATGATTTTAATTTTGTCGAAAACATGTTTTCGACAAATGTTTGTGTTCCGATAACATTTCTGTTATCGCGAATCTAGAAAAAACGGTTTGCCAACAATTCTGAGCAGCATTTAAGACCGCGCAATACGCGTTGATTTGGTAGTCTTAAGTTTCAAGTAAATTTAGCACAGCAAATGTAACGTAAAAGTGCAATAATTGCTGAAATACAGCAGATAAATTTTCTTTTCCCAGCCATATTCATCCTAGGAACCACAAGAGGCGCTCAGATCACCTTAATTTAGTTAAAAAGTCTTAACCTTCTCTTTAGCTATCAGTATAAATAAATCATATGTATAGACTAACGCCGTCTATGACGAAAATTGTTGCACAGAGTTCCCCATAATGTCATATCTTGTTTAAGTGTTTATAATATAGGGCAAGCTTAAATTTAGATGACTATAATTCAGCAATATCCTTAACATCACTGACCTCTTGCAGGAGATCCTGTGCTTGGATAGCCTTTAATACGTTTTTCTTGCTAGTTTCTTGGATTTCACCACCCAGAAGTAATTCATCAAGCATGAAATAGGCTTTCTCGAAGTTGAATATAATGTCAAGTTCACATACCTGTAATATATTTAAGGTCTCACTTTTACCTCAAAGCAATGAAAATAGGGAGATACGAGATAGAAGGAGAGAGAGGGGGGAGGGACCACGGGTAGAGAGAGGGGGATAGAAACAGAAATAAGGGGAGAAGGCAAAAGACAGAAAGAAAAGGGAGAGAAAAGCAGAGGCAGAGGGCAGGGGAGATAGAAGGTGAGAGACAGGGGGAAAGAAGGTGGGTAGAAAGAGGATAGAAAAGAATAGGTAGAGGATGGGGGAGGGGGCACGGGGAAATAAAGAGGGAGAGCAAGAGATGGAGCAAGGGGAGAAACCACTTGTAAGCTTAGACCGAAGGTACATACAGTGGCTCCCCTTTCTAGGTCAAATGAATAACAACCACCACCCCACCCCCTCCCATGCTCTAAAATGGACTATTTTAGAAAAAGATAGGGACAACATTGACACTATTATACTGCATAGATTTTTTTTTTCGCGAACATGATACTAACAACAGAGTAGAAAAATCATTTACACAAATAACAAAACATAATAAATGATTTGGTTATGGCCATGATGCTCTCGGATGAAAATAAATTAATACTGTCAACTCCAGGTTTGTGGTTACCTATGTGTTGAACCACACTTTTGGAGGTGTATTCTCCATCACCAACCTTGGCTGCTACTGGCGTATTCTTCTCTCTTAATAGCTAGGATTAGAGGGACTGATATGGCAAAGACCAGGAAGGATCGACACTTGAGTGCAATGCGAGGGATGTGGGAAGGTGGGTATTTTTAGTGGGGTAGGGAGTGCGTAAATTGAAGTGAATTAGTGTTTCGAATAGACTTTGGGATTTGAAGTGTAAATGGCAGGTTAACTGAAATAAAAGTTACAATTCTTGAATTAGCTTCAATTTGTATTTCTTTCTCTTTAGACAATTCTGGAGTTGTATTGGGATTAGCAGATTGTTTTAATTTCTCAGTGGAGATTCTTTGCAACAAAGCGTGATCAGGAGAGCTTGAGGATCCCACAGTAGGACATTCTACTTTGATACCAATAATTTTCACTTCTGAATCCAGACCATAGTCTACCATAACGTTTCTAACGGTTGTTTCGACGTGTTCAAAAACCGGAGTTTAATCTTCCGTGGTTGTAATTTACTTTAGAGGCGACCCTCTGTTCTTTTTGTTCTTTTCGTCTCTTCTCTCCATGCCATCCCCTAGAAAGTGCATCTGGATAGTAACAACTAAAGCAAAAACTAGTTATATTTGTTTCTATAGTCAAGTTTTTAGGATACGGGACCATGTTTAGAAATTTCGATGGATATCTGGAGATATTTCAACTGCGAAAATTCTCGAAAAACCTAATTGCTGACTAAATTTAATTTCCATTGACCTTGTTAGCCACAATATTTTAGTCGAGAAACTTGTAACTGATTTCAATATTGATTCCTTCCCGGTTAAATTGGTAGCCTCCTTTTTATCAAATAGATCACAGGTAGTCAAATATCAGAATCATTATTCCTGTCCCCTCGCTGTCCACAATGGAGGACCCTAAGGTACTCTCCTAGGTCCCCTCTTTTATTCTGTTATGATAAATAGCCTGGGTAAGGAATTTCCTGACAGACGGAAATTTGCGGATGACCTAACGGTTGTTGAAACCTGTTACAGAAACTTAGTACTCGTAACCCTATGAGCATCCTCAATGATATTGCAGATGACGCTGCAGACTTAGACATGAGAGTAAACCCCTCTAAATCTATGATAATGCCAATATGTTTCCTTAAACCCTCACCCCTTTTCTTGAACCCTATCCCCCAGACATTTCTGTTTCTTCCTTTAAATTACTTGGGGTTAAAATTTCCTCTAATTTAAAGTGGGATATCCACGTTAAAGATATTGTCCATAGAGCTAATGCATCCATTTCTCTCCTTAAGCTCTTGAATAACTTTGACGTCCCCCCATCCCATTCTTTAAGGATCTATACTTCCTTTGTCCGCCCGTATCTTGAATATGCTTGTCCAGTTTGGCATCCTGGTATCTCCCGTGATGAATCAGAAAAAATCGAATCTATTCAAAAAAAAAGCTCTGAGAATAAATTTTTAAAGAAGGTAAGGTACAATACTCACTCCTTCTAAAAAAGGCCAATCAGGAAACTCTTGAGCACAGGAGAGGAACGTTGTGCCTCCGTTTTGCAAAAAATGCAATAATAAACCTTCTATGGAAAACATTTTCCCCAAAAGACATTCCCCATCCAGACACCACCTGCTACGTACTGTTTCTGAACCCGTTCCTTTCTTGTCTTTCCTTTTTTTTTTCTTTGGTGCCGGTGATACCCAAGTTTAATGTTCGTTTGATTCTTTTGTTCCCTCCCCCGTTTTATATGTTCTCTTTTAAATCTTTTAACGCTAATTTTATTTCACTCTTTTTTAGTTTTTACATTTGTAGCTTTCTGACATTTCGTCGCTTAATATTTTTGACTAATGAATGGTTTTGCCATTCTGATTCTGTTGTTTTTGGCATTGTTTTGCCAATTTTTTTAGTTGTTGTGCTTTTTTAAGATTTTTTTGATTTTTTGGTTTTATGACTCCAAAATGCGAATTTGGTCCTTCGGGGCTTGTGATAGACGTTTTTTGAAATAAATTTCTTATCAATCAACAGGGAAAAAGCAAATAAGAAAAGTATATTAAAATATACTTTTATGCTGACATTAAAAATCGGCAGATAACCAACACAGACTAGAGCAATACTACGACAAAATCCAAAAATTCCCCGCGCAGACAATTCACTCCACCCTCCTAGAAAAGACACCCTATAGAAAACTCCTCATTCACGGAAAATCCCCCCAAACATTAATAAAAATTTCCATTTTGCCACCTGAATACCATCTATCACAAGTATTTGTCTTCAGGATTCTACAATTCAGTCAACGTAAAAAAGTATTCGAAAGATTAAGAAAGTCTTGGGGGGAGGGGCGGACTTTTTATACCTCAAACATTTGCAAGAGAGTATACAACAACTTCTTAGCGATCAGATGAACAGCGTAGTGATAGATGCAGTATACAGACCATTTGCATTTGCTTTTATTTATATAGAAAATAATTAACAATATTTTTGATTAGTTTCAAGGGGTTACAACATTATTTTGATTTTCATCCAAAACATTCGTTTAGATGCTCAAACCACGTTCAATAGAGCACAACAATTACGCTTATTCAACAATTTATTGCAATTGGCTCTGTTGAACCGCGGATAAATTATATGTAAACTAAGTGCCGAGACTTATTTTAAAATTTTTAGGACGTTTCTTTCAGAATATAAATTATCTTCTATGTTAGTATGCATTAGTAGGCAGTTTCCCAAGGTTTGGTAACAACTATTCATTAGAACTTGTCAATTTTCAAGTAACAGTCCCTGTCAAGTAACAACTATTCATTAGAACAATTATTCATTAACAACTATTGGTAACAACTATTCACTAGAACCTGTCAATTTTCAAGTAACAGTCCCTGTCAAGTAACAACTATTCATTAGAACAATTATTCATTAACAACTATTGGTAACAACTATTCACTAGAACCTGTCAATTTTCAAGTAACAGTTCCTGTCAAGTAACAACTATTCATTAGAACAATTATTCATTAACAACTATTGGTAACAACCATTCACTAGAACCTGTCAATTTTCAAGTAACAGTCCCTGTCAAGTAACAACTATTGATTAGAACAATTATTCATTAACAACTATTGGTAACAACTATTCACTAGAACCTGTCAATTTTCAAGTAACAGTCCCTGTCAAGTAACAACTATTCATTAGAACAATTATTCATTAACAACTATTGGTAACAACTATTTACTAGAACCTGTCAATTTTCAAGTAACAGTCCCTGCTGCAACAGGAAGTGAAACCTACCTATGTTAGTGCGCATCAGTAGGCAACAAGGTAAACAATCAATTTCCAAATGATTTTTTTATATTATAAAGAAAGTATTTGAGCTATGTAAATAAAATTTTCAGAAGGTGGCAGCCTAACTTGAAATAGTAACCTAAAATACGAATTTCTTTTTACATTTTTCCAAGAAATTGGTGAATTTCAGCTCTTTTGCAGTTTTGCCTCATTGTAACATGACAGGTGTTCTTAATCTCCTGTTATAATGAAACCCATTTTACTCTAGCCAGTAGCATGGTTCCCAGACTGATACTTGTTCTGTTATTGCAACGCTTTTCACACTTTTGGGCAAAATTTTCCAACTTTATGCCAAAACGGCACTTCCTATGAAACTTTTGGATCTTTTCCAACATATGCACCTTAAAATACGTATATAACTGGCTATCTTTGATAACCAGCGCCACTATGGTAACCTATGGTAATATTAGTTCCATTATGGTAACATATGGGAAAATTTGCCATTTTACGCCAAAATGGCACTTCCTATGAAATTTTTGGAGTTGTTTCAACATAAGCACCTTAAAACATGTACATAACCGGTTGCCAATGGTAGCCAGTGTCACCATGGCAACCTAGGTTAAATTTTACCATTATATTCCAAAATGGTACTTCCTATGGAACTTTTGGACCTTTGTCAACATAAGCACTTGAAAATATGTACTTATCTGGTTAGTTATGACATATACGACATATTGACTTTTATGCCCCCCTCCCCTATGCTGACCCTTGCTATATATGGGACTTTACCCCTTGAACAAACACGTTCCTTCCCTCCAATTACTTTGCTCACTACAGTCAGCTGCATGAGACTTTGGCTTTTGCCAAAGAAAGCCTTTAGACCCTCAAATATACTAACGATTCCGGCTAGATAATTTTAGTTGCATCTTAGCAGCTCCTTAATATCTACTATGGTATTGTATTATGTTTTAGAGGTAATTACTTGGCAAGAAAAAAAAAACTGTCATCCTAATCCAGCAATTGAGATAAATGTGCACTTGAACGAGGTTTTGACCTTAATCATCTATCCAACTACCTAGGGCCAAACAGTATAACCGAACCATCAACCAAATAGAAATGTCCAAATCCATGCAAAGTTGTCATCAATAAATGTAAGTTGTTGTAAATTTACAAACAAAAGCACCTTAAACCTAGCAAAATATTTCCAAGTAGAACCTTCCATTAGGGCTCATCAGAAGAAATACCACCTGCCTTAACGGGTTTCGAGGCTTTACTTTATTTACTCAACACAGTGGAGCCTCTACCATAAGATCTATATGGTATCCCTATGTTAGGTAAAACTTGTGAAATACATTCATACTAGTAAAGCTATTAAAAATTACATACAAAGTGAGTTTCATTCTTTCCTTAATAAAATCTCAGAGGTCACTGAACAAAGACCATTCCGGAAAAAATGAAGACTGGTCCAGATGTGAGCTACAAAAAAAGTCTTTTATTGGTATCCAGAACCAATTACAGATTTAAAGTTTTTCAAGCTTGATTGAAAACAGTCTAAAAATTCAAAATTCCAAAAAAGAAAAGCGAAAGAGAAATTATATTAAAATATCATTCAGTATTTCTTTATAGTTTTTTGTAAATTTACCTAATATAGTAGTGGACTTATTAGGGGGTAAACTATATTTATAACTTGGAATAATTATTTAGAACATTACTTATTTTTCCCCTTAAAACTGCATAGTTTGATATCACAAGCATTTTTACTGATTCTGTATTATCACCTTATTTCAGTGAATGTAGTCATTATTAAAACAGTGCTGCTTTTGAAGAGAAAATTTTTGCCCAAAATTTTAATAGTTTGTTTTATATTTGATTTTCCATAAGTCTAAGGGATGTATAAATAAATGTGGCATTAAGTAGAATATTGCTTTTAAGTAGATTAGATAGTGCCCTAAGTAGATTAGATGATTAGATAGTAGATTAGTAGATGGGTATTAAGTAGATAGTGCCCAAATTGCCTTTAGTGAACCTTTAAAACTAAACCAGATTTATAACTTTCAGGCAGGTTTCACTTACTGTTACAGCACCCCTCTATTTCTATGGTTAAAAGCATCCCAAATGTGACCCACTTTTAGTTTTCAAATGCACCAAAATACGCTTTTTCAGCAAAAAAAATTTGGCAACTCTGCCCAGTAGTGTTTCCACTTTCTGTGAATGCAGATCTACTATGTCATAGCAGAATTAAACAGGGTCTTTGTTTCTTAATTTAGTGCATATAAAATCAAGACCCTTAAATAGTTGAATGTAACTAGGAATACTATGCATAGTTTTTGCAAATTTGGAAGGGTTAATGGTCTATTGATTATTTATATAGATTTGAATGTATAAGGGCTACACCAGTTTTTTTAAGACTTTCATGGCAACATAGTTAAAATCCGTATAATTTTCTTTAGTAGCTTGGAACATCAGCCATGCCAAGCAAGGTGTTGGTCACCACTCCAAGTCGGAAGTGATGTACCATGCTTTAAATTAAAGATTTTAACATTTTTTTTTTCAATAGTTCTTTTTAAGTATGTATACAAAATCCTTTTAAATAGTTTTTTCTTTGGCCGATAGAAGATCTGCCGAAACTCCCTGAGGCTAGCAACTTCAGGAGTATTGTACCATGTTTTATTTAAATAATTTAAAAAATTTACTATTTGTTAGATAATTGCAGATATCAGCCAAGGGAGGGGGGTGGGTGATTTAAGTGGCTAAAAGAGGGGGTGATGTGAAGAAAGACTGACACTGTCCCCAGACATAAAAAAAAACCTAGGTATGCCTCTGTCTACAATCACTACTTTCAAACCTTTCTAATACAACAACTCCTAATACAGCTGTTCCAACCAAGACTATTCCTACCATAACTACACATACTACTATAATTTTACTATTTTTTTAATTAACTATTATTAATAATAAAAATTATAAGCCAACATCAACGCTAATAATAAATACCAAAACTATGTCAAATAAACACAAACATAATTAAATTAAAAACCAAATTGTTTTCCGCTGAAGACTCGGCAACTTTATTTTGCAACATTGTGAAATATTACTGATTATTCAAAAGGAAAAAACTTTACTTACACTGCCAAAGTATTTGTCCAACAGCTCAACATAGCGATGTATAATCTCTAATGTAATCAGCTCATTTTCAGACTGTTCAATACCACAGCAAAAATAGAGACTTGCATATCTAAAACAATAGAATCCTAGAGTCAAAAATCAAAGCAGCTTTCATAAACACATAAAAAATGGACTAAATAGCACTATTCTTTGCAATCACATAGGACATTTCATTTTTACTTGTTATTGAAACTTGTAAAAAAGGGAACAAACGAATTGCTGAATCTATTCCTGCAGCCCACAACTGAATTTAGTTTATCAGTTTAAAAGGGGACAAAAGAATTGCTGAATCTATTCCTGCAGCCCACAACTGAATTCAGTTCATCAGTTTAAAAGGGAACAAAATAATTGCTGAATCTATTTCTGCAGCCCACAACTGAATTCAGTTCATCAGTTTAAAAGAGAACAAAAAATTGCTGAATCTATTCCTGCAGCCCACAACTGAATTCAGTTTATCAGTTTAAAAGAGAACAAAAGAATTGTTGAATCTATTCCTGCAGCCCACAACTGAATTCAGTTCATCAGTTTAAAAGGGAACAAAAGAATTGCTGAGTCTATTCCTGCAGCCCACAACTGAATTCAGCTTATCAGTTTAAAAGGGAACAAAAGAATTGCTGAATCTATTCATGCAGCCCACAACTGAATTCAGTTCATCAGTTTAAAAGGGAACAAAAGAATTGCTGAGTCTAATCCTGCAGCACACAACTGAATTCAGTTCATCTCTTGTGCGAGTGTTCGCATTGGCTGGTATAAGAGGCCGCACTAATGTGCGATGGTGAGACATTGAAAGAAACAAATGGCCGAAGCAGATCATCAACTGAAATCAGCGCTCATGGAGACTTAGTAAATTTAGTGATTTCAAAGGCATGTTGTATTCAACACCTGTACCGAGTCGTAATCACCAAGTTCTATTCAAAAACATTTTAATAAATATCCAAACAATGAATAGAACTTTGACGTAAATATTTTAGAAGGCTGCTAAACCCAATATCTTGTTATCAAAAATAACTTTTTCAGTCCCTTTTCTGTGGGGAAACAATGCTATGCATAGGTACACGGAGCCTGAAATACAACTCTTATGAGGCTGCCCTTAGTGCCTTACGACTACCAACATTGCGTGATAGGCGCTTGCAGTTGATATGTAATTTCGAGCAATTTCTTCTCTCGTCCCAGAAACACCATTTATTGCTTCCCCTACCTGTACCTATTACCACCAACACCAGCCATAAGAACCAACTGGTGCCGCCAAAGTGTTAAGCAACCCGTCGTGGCAATGTGTTTGTGCCTTTTTTTGTCAGTTATTTTAATGGCGAGTGACCAGTTTTATTCAATGTACTAAACAGCGCCATTTAGTCACGGCTTCGGCCACGGCTACGATAGTTGTTCATAAAATAAATGAGTCTATGAGTCTATAATAATTCTATGAGTCTATAATGAGGGACAGGGGGATCTTGTAGGACTGTTTGATGAGGAAGGGCTCTGAAGTGTTTCGATTTTTTACAACTAAATATGGGCATGTCTTCCCAAGCTATATAGCAGAAATACATTTGAGTTAAAATCAAAATGGAAGTAAAAAATGGTGGCTAATGTGAGCCGAAGTTTTATATAGCAATATTAGACCATAACATTGGCCATCCTAAAGCAGAAAAAAAAATTAATAAAAAAAAAAAAAAAAAAGGAAAATCTGGTCTGATTTAACCCAAGAAAATGCTCTAAGAATACTAAGAAAGGGAATCTTTAAAACAGGCCTATATCTAGGTCTAGGCAGTATCCTAAGCCTTTAAACTAGGGCCAAGGATAGGTACTATGAGAAAAGGGATGAGATACAATTGCAATGGCGGTGATTATTATATTTGGAAAGACCGTTAAATAGTTAAATTAACAGTGTATTTAGTGAGAAAATTAATTCCCTTTCAAATATATTACAGAAATAGCAATCCTGTTAAATAGCCTAAATTAAATCAAGAATTTAAGAAATATATAATACATTATTTGGGTTGTGTTCATTTTGAAAATTCCATGCAAAACGACTGCAAGAAGGGTCCATTAAGGACCCTTCTTGTGCCATTAAGGGTCATAATTTTTCCCTTGAGGTTTAAGAATGATAGGAAGTGTGAACACATAAAAAAAATAATTGCAAAAAAAAACTTGGAAATAACATTCTAATTCCTAAAACTTCTAAAATTTAACCCTAAAACACTCTGAAATATACAAAAAAGGTATACCCATAGTCCTCTATGTATGGTTTTTAACAGAGACCTAATCATTCCTAATTATTGATGTTGAACATTCTTTGATACAACATAAAAAGTTAATCTCCAAGTGGCTAAACTTAAAATTATCATTAATCAAACATATTTTTTTCCTATATGCCTATGTATATTTCAACAGCCTATTACCTTTTATAAACAATTTTCAAATCTTTCCATTCCAGAAAACTGCACATTTTTGGTTTTCTTGCAAGTATGGTGTTAACCAATTCTCTTGTTATCTTTTTCTTCACCTTATCAGGATGAGCAACATACCACTTTTGCAACCTCAATTTTCCTTGGCGACTAAATAACAACATAAACTGCATCTGCAAAAATATATTAATTAATGAATACCCCTACTATCAACAACACTGAAATGCCACAGGGTCTACAGCAAATACAGCAGTCCATGTTCCTCGTCCATCTTACCCTCTTCTAAACTAAAACCATAATTTTTGGCAACCCTTCATCTATAGAATTTAACCTACCCATCCCAAACTTTCTTTCGTGAATGAAAAATAAGGCACTTGTCTGCTAAAAAATACACACCAAAGTTAGGTTAATCCTATTGAAATATCCCACATATGATGATAATATAATACTTTAGAAACAAAATTATGGAAACTACGACAAAGAAATATGGAAAGAAGGCCGCACAGAGCGCATGTTATGACAAAATAATTGTCATAACATCGACAAAAAAATTCGTCATAACATCGACAAAAAAATTCGTCAGAACTACTAACAGTCATAACATCTAAAATTTTAAAACTTTAGTTTTTTTGGGTTTAGGGAGGAAAAGGTATCTAGGCTAGGCTACGTATTTAATATAGGCTATGCTTTACCCATCCCAAACTATGATGAAATTTATGGAAACTACGTTTCTAAATTATATTTAGAAACAAAATTATGGAAACCACGACAAAGAATTATGGAAAGCAGGCCACACAGAACGCACTATATTAAATAACTAGCATAGCCCCTTACCACCTCTATATATTAAACATTTAATTAAAATATAGCCACATCAGACAAGTACCAAAATAATAATGAAACAATACTGGGAGAAGATTTTCAGCTTGTAGGCAAATATTTGAAGGAAGAAACGAATATTTTGGCAAAGTATCAGTGCAAAACCATGTATAGCCCCAGATAATGCAAACTCAGTAAAAAAAAGGCCTTAAAGAAAACAAGGAAAAACATTTTTTAACAGGAAAAAAATTAATTCAGGGGAACCATCTTTGCGGAATCAGGAGAACCATCTTTGCTGAATTCCGTCAATCTTTGCTGACGGAAAATAAAACACAAAAGAATCCCATTTAGGTATTTAGTTGTAAATACTTTTCTGTATTAACTCCTGATTCAGCTAAGCTTGTATTCTGTTTTGAAATAATTGACCTAATTGAATTTTTGTTTTTAATTCATTATGGCATAAAGAAGTTAAAACCAGAAGCAAAATTATTGCTTGATTTTCATGAGTTTTGGTCAGTTTTAGTAAGAAATTATGTAAAGCTACCACAAGAATTGACAATAGGTTTAGTACCCATTTTTTTAATGACTGTATCTCCAAATGACTGTCAAATGACTTTTTTTAATGACTCCAAATGACTTTTTGACTGTCCAAATGACTGTCAAATGACTTTTTTTAATGACCCCAAAAGACTTTTTGACTGTCCAAATGACTGTCAAATGACTTTTTTTTAATGACTCCAAATGACTTTTTGACTGTCCAAATGACTGTCAAATGACTTTTTTTTTAATCACTCCAAATGACTTTTTGACTGTCCAAATGACTGTCGAATGAATTTTTTTAATGACTCCAAATGACTTTTTGACTGTCCAAATGACTGTCAAATGACGTTTTTTTAATGACTCCAAATGTCTTTTTGACTGTCCAAATGACTTTTTGACTGTCCAAATGACTGTCAAATGATTTTTTTTTTAATGACCCCAAATGACTTTTTGACTGTCCAAATGACTGTCAAATGACCTTTTTTTAATGACTCCAAATGACTTTTTGACTGTCCAAATGACTGTCAAATGACTTTTTTTTAAATGACTCCAAATGACTTTTTGACTGTCCAAATGACTGTCAAATGACTTTTTCTTAATGACTCCAATGACTCCAAATGACTTTTTTTTAATGACTGTCAAAACCAAAAATTGAAGTTTGATAGATTTTTTTTTTCTGATGGAAATGAACATAAAGTAAAACCATTGTCAAAACATGTTCTTCTCACAAAATATAGTTATATTTATTTATTTCAGAAAATCAATTAAGATCACGTGACTTTTTTATTATAACAATAAGACAAATTGGTGGCAACTTATTTTCGAAAAACTAGAGAATGGTTATAATTTTAAATCCCTTTGTACAAGTTTTCAGTAGTTATTAGTTCCAGAAATTAAATTTTCAGGTGTTTTTACAGGTTGCCAGTCAGCAGTTCACAGACAGCATCTACTGTGAGCCAGCTAAAATTAGATGGCAAAATACTGCTTATTTAAAACAGTACTTTCATTTTAACATCCATGGTCAGACACTATTCTCTTTCAGTACAAATCGCAAACTAAATGAAAACCGGTTCTACTTAGCTTCTATATACATAGGCGCTATAACAGATAAGTACTGTCTTTTTGTAACCTTTTCCCCCGTGCAAAATTGACCAGTCACAGTGAAAGTCCAAAATGGGTACCTCAAAATTTCAATCAGATGTCACCTCCCTCAATTCACATTGCACATAAATAAAGAATAAGAAATACTACCATTTAAGCTTTGTGGAAAACTAAGCTCCTGGTAGCTCTTGAAAAAAAAAATATATATTAAGCTCTTAACTTGGATGAGACTATAACCCTGCTGGAGTGTAAGATTTAAGTGAGACACAAGTTTTGTCAATAGGGATAGATAGAAGCATTTATTATGCGTATGTATGTGTATATAATATGTGTAGGTGTGAACAGGTATATATGTATTATTTGAAGTTTATATGGTAGTAGGTAGAAGCAAGGCCGTGCCCAGAGGGGGGGGGGAGGCTAGGGGGGTTTTATATCTAAATATACTACACTAGAGCCAAGTCTAAAATAAAGCACTATGAATTAATATTAAGGTGTGTTAGATGGTCTAACGTAAACTGCTACACTGATAGCGATTCTTTCCAGTATTTGTCTCTCATTAGTAGAAACATTTAGCAGAACTGGGACCAGTTCTAGAGAACCAGTTCATTAGTAGAACTGGGAGGAGCGTTTGCAGCCATATTGGCTTCAGCTATCTTTGTAGTGCAGTGAGTAAAACAGCATATTTCCAAAACTCTAGCTCATGAGCTTTACAACAGTTTATACTTCATGAATTTTAATTCATTTCAATTATTTTTATTTGACTTTAGGTGTCAAAACCACAGTTTTACCTCCTTTTAGCTTGTAAAGAACCTTAGAGGAGTAGGGCACGAGAATGAAAACAACTTTTACAACACATACTTGAGCTGTAAATCCATTTATGCAGGTTTCAGTCAATATCAAAGGATGAAGGGGTAGACAAGGTTACTTAAAAACACTACCCTGAGCCCTAATTTATGCAGTAAATCAATTTCTATAACCGTCATTCAACTAGCTCTGCAGCTTACCAAGATATCATGCCCCTAGACTAGATTTTTACCTTATTTGTTTGTAAGCTTTTATGTTTCTATGCATCAACAGAAATTTGTTGATAATAATTTTAGAACTGGGATGACAAAGACAACAAGGATGAAGTATCTTCCATTTTTTCATTTTAAATAACAACTATCAATCTACCTCAAAATTCATACTGAATCACACTCTTTAACAACTAAACTTTTGAGAGAAGTCCAATTTTGTATTCTTTGGAGGGATTTCGCAACACAAACAAAACTGGTGACCAATCTTCCCAAGAAGTGATTTTGGACCAAAAAAAAACTGAAAAATAAAACTTTAAAAAAAAGTGAACAGTAAAACTTTAAAAAAACTGAAAAGTAACTAAAATGAAATCACTGATACAAATAATAATTTGCCATAATAAATAACAAGACTTGCAGCAATGAGCACAGGAAACTTACATCGAGACACGAGTTCCATAGGAATCTTTAGTTTTGTAAGTTTAATACAGATGTTAAAAGTGGAATAGCCAAGACCTGGGGTGTTTTTTTACAATTGAAAAAAAAAAGTTTGGAAGAGTAGGAAAATAAGTCTACAAACATGATTAGAATATTGGAAGCCACATTAATGACAGTGGTCAAATATGGTTCTGAAACTTGGGTGAACTGAGATATGGAAATGGATTTATTAAATGTTTTCCAAAAGAATTTATATGGATTGTTTTGGGTACCCAAGTGACTGACTGTATTTCAAACAGTAAGTTGTACGAAAGAAGTGGTTCTATCATTTCTTGGGCTATAATGAAAAAAAGGTTGAGATGGCTAGGACACAATCTACAGATGAAAGATGAGAGATTGTCAAAGATCGTCAGTTGCAGGTCAACCATCCAGGGCCAAACAAAGCAGGTTGTCCCTAAATTGGGTGGGAGGAGGTCATAAGGAAGGATTTGAGGGAAACTGGATTTTCTTGGGAGGGTGTAAAGAGGGAGACTTTATTTACATTTTGATGTAAAAAATTTTATATTCTTATATTTGTGCATAGCTGTGGCGGCCTAAGGCAGTTTGTTGCAGCAGAAAGTTGATAGTAGTAGTAGCAATTCAATTTAAAAACTACTAGATTTATTGACAGTGCAGTATCTAGAAAAATCCTAACAAGCTTAAACTTAGTCTATGAAAATAATCATCATAGGCAGTGCTGTAACACTGTCTAATTAAAGAACAATCTTGGCACAATGTAATATTTTTTTCAGACCAGGGCACTTTGTACAGAAGGAATTGACATAGGAACTTTGAAAGGGGCTCATTCGACTGGAAATTGAAAGCTCTGGTGCCCTTTTTAATAGTTGAAAGTGATCAGAAGGCAGTCCCCCTCCCCCTTCATGCTCATCATTTACCCACACACATCCAATCGAAATTTTGAGATAGCCATTTTGTTCAGCATAGCTGAAAGGTTCAGTAATTATGTTTTTGAGGATGGCAACCCCCCCCCTGAGCCCTCAGGGCAAGGGTTATAAGTTATACTAGTTGCCCATGTAAAGTTTTTATGGAAGGGGTGATAACATAAATTTCAGAGGGGGTTCATTTGATTGGAAATCAGAAGTACTAGTGCCCTTTCAAGAGTCAAAAGTGAATTGAGGGCAGATAGCCCCCCCCCTACCATGTCCTTTTTCCCCAAATGCATTCAATAGAAATTTTTAGATAGTCAGTTAATTCAAAATAGAGTTAGGTTTATTCCCAATAACATGTGCTATTACTGTTAATACCACTGCTAGTGATACTATTACTGTAGTACTAGTACTACTACTGCAACTACTATTAAAGCTATGAATAAGGTTGTCAAAAGGGCATATCTGCACTATCTTAAGAATAGTTTTGTGAGTGAAAATAAAACTTACAGGGCTTGTTGCGAGGGATGTTGAACTAACCAAAAGACAATATTTGCATCATAATGCTACTGCTTCTACTCCTACTATTACTACTACTGCTACTATTATAACTACAGCTACTACTGCTACTAAAGCTAAGGCTACTACTATTAATCCTACTACTACTATGGCTACTGCTATTTCTACCATTGATACTACTACAGCTACTAAAGCTAAGGGTATTAAGGCAAAATTTTGGGCAATATTGAAACTGTATTGAACTAAATCGAAACAAACAATGCCCACATAGAATGTCAAAAGGAAGTATCAGCAATGCTTCATCAGGATTTGCTGATAGTCTTAAGTTGAAACTCTCATCATGTGTTGACGAGGATGTTGAAGAAAACCAAAAGTGCTATATGTATACTGTTACTAATGCTTCTACTGCTACTACACAAGCTAAGGGTATTAAGGTGAAGCTTTGAAGAAATATTTAGGTGGATGTTGAACTAAATCAAAACAAACTATGATCATGTGGATTTTAAAAGGGCGAGAAAGCAATATCTCAAGAATGTCTCACATTATTAAGTTAGACCTTTCAGGGTAAGTTGTCGTGGATTTCGAACTAGCCAGAAGACACTATGTGCATACTTCTAATCCTACTTTTACAGTCACTGTAACTACTGACACTAAGAGTATTAAGGTGAGACTTTTAGGGAATGTTCAGAGGGAGTTTCAATTAAACAAAAAACTACATGCATACAGGTGTTCAAAAGGGCACATAAGCAATATTATAGGCAATGTTTATACATTCCAAGACTGTTCAAGACTCATATAGTTTTCAGTAAAGCGCCAATAACGCAGTAAGTTTTAGGCTTTTGCAGTGAGAGAAGGAGGCGACACCCAAACTCTTGTTTGTAGTTATTTGTGTTCAATTCAATCTTGATATGTGTATTCAATTTAAGTTTCACTCGTTTTAAGATTTATTTATTCATTTACTATAATATCTATTGTATGTTTGTTTGCATTGATGGTTTATTTAATTTCTGTTCGTTTTAGGTTTCATTTATACTTAATAGAATTTTTTTTTCGTTTTAAGCTTGATTTTCATTTTCAATCTATTTATTTATTTATATTATTACTTGTTGTATGTTTCTTGCTATGATTGTTTATTTAATTTCTGTTCGTTTTGGGTTTCATTTATTCTTTAATAGTAATTTCTGGTCGTTTTTAGTTTGAATTTTAAAAGTTATTTGTATCTGATGAGCTTAAGTTTAAAATGTCCTTTTATTTTCTTTGAAAAACTTGTTTTTTGGAAAGTTTTTTTTATTAATTTTTGTTCGTTTTTGATTGCAAAAAGTACAAGTTTTTATGGCTTGGGGGGGGGGGGCTTACTGTCCGATTATTCTTGAGTTTTAAAAACAGAGCTAGAACTTTCAATCTAAATCGAATGAGCCTTTTCCAAAGTCTATGCAGTTACCTCTTTGATAAATGAAACTCAGAGAGGATAGAAATTAACAAAATGAAAAATAAAATCCAAAAAAAATTAAAAAACGAGGATTGTGTCAGCCAGTGGCGAACCATGAAGAAGAAGAAATAAGCAAATATTTCGACAAGGACCTCCGCCGAGTCGTCCTCAGTGCTAAACAAAAAAGAAAGAAAAGAAAAAGAAAACAACGAAAATCAAACCTTTTGAAGTTTACTTATCAACGACAGAACAGAATAAGGTTTTTCTTTGACAAAGACCTTATATGTGAACAATGGACAGCTTGCATAAATTAGTGGGAGGTTTTGTCAACCCCCAAGGGATAATTATTTTAATTACTTCACCTTTTGACTATGTTTGACATAATGGCCATCTAAAATTTTCAAAAAAAAACGGTATCTCAAAGTTCTTATCAGATGGGTTTGGTAAAAAAAGGGTGTGGATGAAGGGGAAGTTAGGTGCCCTCCAATCTCTTTTGTACTCTTAAAAAGTGAACTAGAACTTTCAATTTTCAATCAAATGAGCCCTCTCTAAAACTTATAAGAGCACCATTTAAGTCAGAGCTCTATTATACCCCAAGAAATAGCTTACAATACCTGCCTCCTGACCCTGGGGGGTTGTGTTGACACTGGACTTTTTGTTATATGATCTGTGGACTATTTTTTACAAAATAGTTATCTCAAAATTATATGCCCTCAGAACATAATCTATAACCTTGGCCTTAAAAATTGTGGGGGAGTATCCTGCTCAAAGATATAATTTCCAGAATTTTCAACTGCGTTGTACAAAATGCCTATCTCAAAATTTTGATCGGATCTGTTGGGGGAAAAGTTGGACGTGGAGGGGGTGTTAGTTGCTTTCCAATTACTTTCGACTGTTAAAAAGGGCATTAGCCATTTAAATTTCCAATCGAATGAGCCCTTTTTGAAGTTTCTATGACAACACTTTCTATAAAAAACCTTATATGCCCCCAGGGCATAAATTACAACCCTTGCCCTGAGGGCTGTGGGGGGGGTCATCCTCAAAGACCTAATTTCCAGAATTTTCAACAATATTGAACCAAATGGCTATCTCAAAATTTTGACTGGATCTGTTTGGGGAAAAGGTGGGCATAAGAGGGGGGTTAGTTGCCCTGCAATCACTTTCAAATATTAAAAAGGGCACTAGCCCTTGGAATTTCAAACCGAATGAGCCCTTTTTAAAGTTTTTATGACAAAGCTTTATATAAAAACCTTATATGCTCCCAGGGCATAACTTACAACCCTTGCCCTGAGGGCTGTGGGGGGAGTGTCCTCCTCAAAAACATAATTTCTATCTGGAAATCAACTATGTAGAACTAAATGGCAATCTCAAAATTTTGATTGGATGTGTTTGGGGAAATGGTGGGCATGGAAGGTGTTTTAGTTCCCTTCCAATCACTTTTGACCCTTAAAAAGGGCCCTAGAACTCTTGATTTTCAATCAAATGAGCCCCCTTTGAAGTTTATACAACGACCCCTTCCATATGAAGTGCCTTGGTTGACACTGGTGTTTTTTAATCTAAACTTTGAACTATTTCTAACAAAATGTCTATCTAAAAATTTTTTATCTGATGCATTTGGGGTAAAAGGGGTGGGGGGAGGAGGCTAGCTCCCCTCCGATCGCTTTTAACTTAAAAATAAAAAGTGAACTAGAAATTTCAATTTTCAATCAAATGAACCCTCTTTGAAGTTTATACAAGCATATTTTCCATAAAAACCTTGTATAACCCCAGAGCAAAACTTACAATGCCTTTTCCTGGGCCCTGGGGGGTTGTGTCAACATCAAATTTTATCTAATGGAATGGCTACTTCAAATTTTCTATCAGATATATTTGGGGAAATAGGGCTGGGGGGGGGGGCTAGTTGCCCTCCAATCACTTTTTGCTCTTAAAAGTGAATTAAAACTTTCAATTTCCTATCAAATGAGCCCTCTATGAAGTTTATACAAGCATCCCATCCATTACAACCATATATGCCCACAGGGCATAACTTACAATGCCTACCCCTGGCTCTAGGGGGGCTGTGTTGACACAGGAGTTTTCGTTATCTGAACTTTGAACTAGTTTCAACAAGATTTCTAACTCAAAATTTTAATCTGATGCATTTCGGGCACGGAGGGGGGGGGCTAGTTGCCCTCTGATCTGTTTTGACTGTTAAAAAGTGAACAAGAGCTTTCAATTTCCAATCAAATGAACCTTCTCTAAAGGTTATATGAGCATTCCTTCCATAAAAACCATTTATGGCCCCAGAGCATTACTTACAATTCCTGCCTCCAGGCCCTGGGGGGTTGCATTGACACAGGAGTTTTTCTTATCTGACCTTTGAATTATTTGTAAATGAAATGGCTATTTTTAAAATTCTATCAGATAGTCTTGGGGAAAAAAGGGTGTGTGGGGGGGCTAGTTGCCCTCGGATATCTTTTGACTCTTAAAAAGTGAACTAGAACTTTCAATTTCCAATCAAATGAGCTATCTCTGAAGTTTATACAAGCATCCCTTTCATTAGAACCATATACGCCCCCAGGATAACACTTACAACGCTTACCCCCAGTCCCTGGGATGTTGTGTTGACACCGGGGTTTTTGTTATCTAATTTTTGAACAATTCTTAAAAAACTGGCTGTCTCAAAATTTGTAGCGGATGGGGTTGGGGAAAAAAGGCGTGGGGGTGCTAGTTGCCCTTAAAGCTCTTGACTCTTAAAAAGTGAACTAGAACTTTCAATTTCCAATCAAATGAGCCCTCTATGAAGTTTATACAAGCATCCCTTTCATAAGAACCATACATGCCTTTAGGGCATAACTTAGAACACCTTTCCCCCTGGGGGTTGTATTGACACTGGAGTTTTTCTAATCAGACCTTTGAACTATTTTTTTAAGAAAATGTCTATCTAAAAATCTTCATCAGATTTAGAAAAAGAAGGCGGGGGGGGGGGGGCGAGTTGCCCTCAATCTCTTTTGACTATTAAAAAGTAAACTCGAACTTTCAATTTCCAATCAAATGATTCCTCTCTGAAGTTTGTATGAGCATCCCTTTCACAAGAACCATATATGCCCCAGGGCATACCTTACAACGTCTGCCCGTGGGCCCTGGGGGGTTGTGTTGACACCTGAGTTTTTGTTATCTGACTTTTGAACAATTTTTAACACAATGGCTATCTCAAAATTTTATTGGAAGCATTCAGGAAAAATGGGCATGGGGGTGAGGGATAGTTCCCCTCCACTCCCTTTTGACTCTCAAGAGCTGAACTAAAACTTTCGATTTTCATTCAAATGAGCCGTATCTGAAGTTTTTGCGAGCATGCCTTCCGTAAGAACTATATATTCCCCCAGGACATACCTTACAAAGCTTGCCCTCGGGCCCTGGGGGGCTGTGTTGACCCCAGAGCTTTTGTTATATGGTCTTTGAACTATTTTAAAAAGAATGGCTATCTCAAAGTTATTATCAGATGGGTTTGAGAAAAAAAGGGGATGGGGGGGGGCTAGGTGGCCTGCAATCTCTTTTAACTCTTAAAAATTGAACTAGAACTTTCAATTTCCAGTCAAATGAGCCCTCTTTGAAGTTTATATGAGCATCCCTTCCATAAGAACCACATGTATGCCCCTAGGGCATAACTTACAACACCTGCCCCCAGGCCCTGGGGGTTGTGTCAAGAGTTGGCATCCTCAAAGACCTAATTTCCATAATTTTCAAATACATAGAACAAAATGGCTATCTCAAAATTTTTATTGGATATGTTTGGGGAAAAGGTGGGCATGAAAGGGGGGTTAGTTGCCCTCTAATCACTTTTGACTATTAAAAAGGGCACTAGCCCTTTGAATTTCCAATCGAATAAGCCCATGTTGAAGTTTCTATGACAAAGCTTTCTATAAAAAGCTTATATGCCCCCAGGGCATAACTTACAACCCTTTCCCCAAGGTCTGTGGGGGGAGTATCCACCTCAATAACATAATTTCTATCTGGAAATGAACTACATAGAACAAAATGGTTATCTCAAAATTTTGATTGGATGTGTTTGGGGAAATGGTGGGCATGGAAGGGGTGTTAATTGCCTTCCAACCACTTTTGACCCTTAAAAAGGGCACTAGAACTCTCGATTTCCAATAGAATGAGCCCCCTTTGAAGTTTATATAACAACCCCTTCCCTATGAAGTGCCTCTGGGAAAAAAATAAATAAACAACAAATAAATAAATAAATAATAAAACATTGGAGCCATATGGCCTTTACTATAGGCAATGCTATAGTGTTGCCTCTGATTTCTGTTTGTTTTGGGTTTCATTTATTCATTGATGGTGATTTGTAATAATATTACACTTGGTAGATAATTTGATTTTATTTCTGCTCATTTTTGATTCAATACAGTTCATTACTTTTCTTTGAAAAACTTATTTTGTGGAATCAGCCATCCTCTTTGGTCCATAATTCCAAACACTTCCAATCAAAATTTTTAGACAGAAATTTTGTTCAGCATAGTTGAATGGTCCAGTAACTACATCTCTAGGGGTGTTGGGTATGAAAACCCCGCACAATTATTCAATTTGCCTATCATGCTTTAGAACTAAATTAAAATGCAGTGTGTATGCTGGTTGCCAATAGGACACCTCAACAATATCCTAAGAATGGCTGAGGGTATCAAGTTTAAACTTTCAGGGCTACTTTTCTTACTGCTTCTGCTCTTACAGTTTAACTAAATCAAAACAGTGTAAGTGTATCCTGGTTGTCAAAAAGTATAAATATAATTTTTTGGAAATGCTGTTAAGTTTTATTTTTCAGGTTAACTAGAGGAGGTATAAAACTAAATTAAACAATACTATTTGTGTCGGGATTTTCAAAAAGGATGTATCTTATTAAAAACTGTTGAAAAAGTTTCTCCAACATACGAATAGCAAGCCATACTAGAGATTCTTACAGAAAAATGAAAAAAGATATAAATTATTACTTTTTTTCCTATGAAAAAGACCATGTCAATAAAAAACAAACGTAAATTAATTTAAAAAACTTTTTCCATAAAAAAGCTTTTCAAAGAAAAGTATACCCAAAGCAAATAGAAATTACAATAAATAACCATGTCAATAACAAGAAAAGCAGAAGTGAACAAGAGTAGGGGCCACAACCCCCATGCCTTCTCAAAGCCAGAACATAATTTGAATTTCATTGAAAAAAACTACAAATGAATATATAGTCAACTTAATATACATATGCTAATATTTATTCCTAAAAGTCTTAATCATTTTTAATTTATTAGAGTTAAAAAAGTGAAAACATTTTTGTCAGTAAAGTATAAATTATGTTCTGGCTTTGAGAAGCCATTGGGGCTGTGAGACCTACTCATGTTAATTTCTGCTTGTTTTTAGTTTGAATTGGGTTTCATTTATTTATTGGTGGTGATTTGTGGTAATTTTACACTTGGTAGATGATTTGATTTTATTTCTGCTCATTTTTGGTTTAATAAAGTTCTTTACTTTTCTTTGAAAAACTTACTTTGTGGAAAAATTTTTTAAATTAATTTTAATTAAAAGCTCTAGCCTTCTTTGGATCTCAGCTAGTTCAAAACATATGTCAAAAAAATATACTCCTAACTAGATTAAAGCTCATCTATGGAAATTATGAGTTTGATTAAAATGTCTAAACTTTATTAGATTCCATCAGAAAATCTTCTGAAATAAAACTGATTATTTCCTTTCTTAACTTCCAGGCCTATGAAGCAGTCAGGGCTACTAGGGTAGTCTACAGCAGCATACAGGTGCTGTGGCTGGGGAACCCATTTTGATCAAATTTTTCATTTTGATTTGGTTTATTTGCTTATATTTGAGTTGGGGGGGGGGGGCACTTTAATTATTTTTTCCCTGGGGACCACCAACACCAGGAACAGTTCTATTTAGGAATGATAGTTCCATAGTTAGCTATTGGGAAGATAACCTCATCCTGGGTAATAAAAGGCAAGACATTCTTACCTTCTTCTATTGTAACTAGCTTTGGAAGCCCTATTAAGATTCTTATTTAAACTAAATGAAGAGGAATAAATTCTCCCATAAAATAATATTTCCAGGCTAGGTTGTGTTGCCAGAGTAGCCAATAAACAAATACTGGGAGAGTAACAAAAGATACAAGAAAATATGAAGCAAAAAAACAGAAGCATTCCAAACCAAACATTCATTTTTTAGTCCAGCTACATGACTTATCTGGAAATAGTGCTAATGCCTTAAATCACATTGTCCAGCAAAATAAGGAAAAAATCCTGTAGAGTATCTAGAGTAGAGAATCCTGTGAAAAATGCCTTCTGACCATTTGAATGGCCTTTGGCTGTGCTTTACCAAATGATCTGTATGAATTAAAAAAAAATATTCTTAAATCTATAATACCCATGAATGTAAGTTATTTGTACAACAAAATGTTAATTGTTCTTCTGGGCCTGCAATACTACTCTCTTTGTGTTTCTTGGATATCATTTCCTAGTTTTGAAGAGATGGGGAGAATTTGTTTTAATATTCCCTAGAAAAGGTTGATCACTTGTTTTTGGAATATATTGTTCTGAATACACTAAGCCCTGAGCAGTTTTGGCTGTTAGCCTGTCATAAACTTTTCTTTTTAGATTGCTCAGTTCTGGAAACAATGCTGGGAGAGTAACCAAAGATGCCAAAAAATATTCATTTTGACTCAAAAGGAATTAAATCAGACAAAAGGATTCTACAAAAAAAAACTATTTCAAATTGAATATATTGATTTGTTTCCAAAGGTATGTCTAACTAACTTTGTTTTGTAGTTTAGCTGCTTGACTGAAGTTATATGGAAATAGTCCTAATGCCTCCTTACCATTTGAACAGCCTTTGGCTGCGCTTTACCAAATGATCTATACAACATCAAAACCTAATTTTTGAATTTAAAACACCCATAAATAAAAGTTAGTTAAAAGACAAGATTTGAATTGCTAAAAACTATGTTTTTGTTTCCAACCTAACTAATTTTGTTTTGTAGTATAGCTGCTTGACTGAAGTTTTATAGAAATAGTGCTAACAGTTCCTAACCATTTTAACAGCCTTTGGCTGCACTTAGCCAAATGATCTGTACAACATCAAAACATAATTTTTGAATTTATAATACCCATGAGTAAAAGTTAGTTATAAGGCAAGATTTGAATTGGGTCTGCAATACTACTTTCTCTGTATTTCTTAGATATCATTTCCCCGTTTTGAAGAGAAAGAATGCATGCACAGAAGTAGAAACTATAGGCTTCATTGAAATTGTACTATGGTCCCAGTTATAACATTCTCTTCTCATTGTCACTCCAGAGCAGTTCAGGCCTTTTGCCAAGTGACTCCAAGAAAGCAGGCTACTAGGAGGAGGAAGTGTCGATCAACAGATACTCTAGTTAAACAACAGATTGAAGCAGAGGAGAAAGCAAGAATGGGGAAAAAAGAGTAAGTTCCAAGATCAAAAGCAGTTGAGCAAGTGGCAGTGAAAGAGATTTTGTAATATGATGAGGATACTGATGAGTTTTTCACTGATGACTCATCTCTTCACCCAGAACAAGAAGAAAATGAGCAATATACAGAAGAAGGAGTATTTCACAATATTGCAGAGGGGGATTTAGTGAAAGTAGTGCATAAAGGGGAATATTTCCCTGGTGTTGTTCAAGCAAAGAACCATGACTCACCCAAAATAAGTACATTAAGCATGGCAGGAACAAATATGTGGAGGTGACTTGAAACAGAATTAAATGAAACAAACTACAACAAGATTTTTTCAGCTTCACATCTTTGCTCAATCCTTATTTATAAGGTTTTAAAGATATACCAATCCATTTCCTAAATTTTGAAAAAAAAACATTGATATGGCTTAAAATTCAACTCAAATAATAGGAATTGCATTTTCAGAACTAAACCCAGAGAAAATGAAACTGATAAGAAAAAGAAACAGGACCTGGATTGCTATTATAATCAAATAATTAAATGTCTAAAAGATGCCAAGGCAGTCGCAGTGCCACTACAACATGTTAGATGTGGTATGCAAAAACCTATTTGGTCTTTAGATCCTAATTTAAAAACTTTGAAAAATAAAGCTAAGTTTTGGCTAAGTCTGGAATGAATGTGATAGACTGCCTTGTGGAATCATATCTGACCTTAAGCATAAGATGCACAGTGAATATAAAAAATATCTTAAGTCAATGTGTTATTGTGGTATGGATTTTCCAGTGTCAAAGAGAGAATGGTGAAAAGTTCTGAATTCTGAGTCAATTAGAAGTGATGTGCCAAGTAGTGATTGTCTTCCTGCCTCTGCTTGGCATGGCCATTACTCGTCTGTTTTTTCTAATGTTAATTAACGTGTGCATTCTTTGTATACTCATTCTCTTTCTGTTATTTTTAGTACCCCTCTATCTCAGTGTCTTTGTGTTCCCATTTCTCTTTCATCCGTTGTTGAAGCAATTAAGAAACTTAAATCAGATAATGTTGATAATGATGGTATATTTAGATTGCACCTATTATTAGATTGCTCCCCTCCCCCCCCCCCTTATTGACCATACACACCTACTTCTCCAGATGTGTATTTGTACTTCTAGTGTACCAGAGAGTTTTTTGTGTGGTACTGTTTCTTCAATTTTAAAGAAGGGAAATTCTCCTTTAATTTTTAATTTTTAATTATTTTAATTGGAGATCTAAATATGCCTGATATTTTGTGGGTGGATGGAGCAGGTTACCATCAAAGTTCAACTGCAACTAACTCGTTTGTGGAATATTTAGGCAACAATAATCTGTACCAATTAATTGATCAGCCAACCCGTTACAAAAACAACCAGATACCATCTCTACTAGACTTGACAATCACTAACAACCCAGGACTGCTAGTGAATACTGATTACCTGCCCCCCATTGGCGCTAGCGATCACCTCTGTATTTCCCATGACTTGCTAATAAGTCAACCACCAAACAACTGCACCAAACAAACGTATACCGACTACAGCAGGATCAGGGAAATACTACAGGCGGTTGCATGGGATCAAGTGACTAACAGTGATGATATAGAGCAAGCCTGGCTAAATTTCAAGAACGCCGTCCTCCATGTTGAGCAGCTTTGTACTTCAACGTCTTTTGTCAAGGCACCTAGAACACTGCCTCACATAGATCGACCCATTAAAAGAGCCATGAACAGGAAGAAAAAGGCACTTTCGAAGTACAAGAAGTGTGTATGCACACGACACTGGGAGCATTATGCCAGAGCCAGGAATAAGTTGAGACATCTAACTAGGCATTTTATGGCAGAATATGAGGAGAAGATAGCCTTTAGTATAAAGGAAAACCCTAAACGATTTTGGAGGTATGTGTCCAAGAAAGATAAGAACAGGCGATCAATACCATTCTTATTCAACGCTGAAGGGAAAAAGTTGGAAGACCCAGAAGCTATAGCAAACTTGCTTAACACAACCTTCGCTTCGAACTTCTCCTCAGACACATCAGCTGAACCCTCATGTCCTGACCCCAGACATATCGAACATCTTATGCCGAAACTCATCATCACGACTGAAGAGGTTAAGAAAAGACTATCAAAGCTGGACCCTAACAAAGCCAAAGGACC
Organism: Artemia sp. Qi Xiang Cuo; assembly: GCF_049724085.1. NCBI lineage: Eukaryota > Metazoa > Arthropoda > Branchiopoda > Anostraca > Artemiidae > Artemia > Artemia sp. Qi Xiang Cuo. The sequence continues at coordinate 14,565,615 of NC_142811.1, forward strand.
AGACGGCATCCATCCCAGGCTGCTCAAAGAAATCTCTGATATAGTCACCGAACCGCTCTGCTCCTTGTATAATCTGTCTTTGAAGACAAAGAAACTACCACCTGATTGGCGTACAGCAACAATAACTCCAATATTTAAGAAAGGTTCCAGAAGCCAGCCAGAGAACTACCGGCCCATAAGCCTTACCTCAGTCGTTGCTAAGCTGATTGAAGGAATTGTCAATGATGCCGTTATAGCTCACATGACAAGGAATGGTCTCCTTTACAGCGGCCAACATGGCTTTAGAAAAGGAATGTCCATTGAAACGAACCTGATCCAAGCTTATGAATCAATCACTGAGGTTATCGAATCGGGATCCCCTGTAGACGTGTTCCTACTGGACCAGGCAAAAGCCTTCGATAAAATGTCCCACCGGTACCTGATGATTAAACTGTCAGCATATCACATTGATGTAGACGTAGCCCAGTGGATCCATAGCTTTCTGTCTGATAGAATCCAGATTGCTGCAGTCTACGACCACAACGGAAACCTCGTGTACTCGGCACCAGTAAATGTCAGAAGTGGTGTGCCACAGGGAACTAAGTTGGGCCCGACTTTATTCAACCTCTACATTAACGATGCTCCTGAGGTTGTCCAGAATCTGCTGGAACTATATGCAGACGATTCCAAACTCTTTGGACCTGCCGCTTCTGACGAAGACTGCAATGCCCTGCAACAAGACTTAACAAACCTCTGCCAATGGGCCTCAACTTGGACACTAGAGTTTAACCCAAGCAAATGTAAAGTTTTACATCTTGGACTGAACAACCCTTGCCATAGCTACCATATGTTGGACTCTACTGGTGCTATAACACCCATCCAAAGCGCAGAGGAAGAACGTGATCTCGGGGTAATCATAGATAATAAGCTGAAGTTCCATAGTCACTGCCGAACTCAAGCCGCAAAGGCAAACAAGATCCTAGGCCTAATCAAGCGATCAGTGACTAGTCGCCACCCCAGGGTCATTAAGAAGCTTTACACAGCCCTTGTCCGCCCTCATCTTGAGTTTGGGATGGCAGTTGCAAACCCCCACTTCAAATGCGATGCAGAGTTGCTTGAAAAAGTCCAGAGAAGAGCAACTAGGCTCCCATTTGCCAACCAACAAATCCCATATGAGCAACGCCTAGAAAAGCTTGATTTGCAAACTCTGACCTACCGTAGAAAAAGGGGGGACGTAATTTTGGCATATAAGTTGATGAACAGCAGTGTTATCAAGCCCATTCTCGAACAGGACCAGTCTAGCAGAGCGCGAGGTAACCCCATAAAACTCCGCCAAAGATTCAGCAGAAAGCGTGAGAAATACAACTTCTTCACCAATCGCGTTGTTCCGTTGTGGAATTCACTGAGCGATTCAACTGTTTCCGCAGCTTCAGTTAACAGCTTCAAGACTGGCGTTGACCATGACTGGAGGAACAAGCCATGGAGGACGCAGTGGGATGAGCCTGCATCCACCACTAGGGTCTATTAGTGTGTGATATTCAACTGTCCTGTATACGTGTAGGATGTGATGATCCATTAATGAATTGTGCAACGAACTCCTGTCAATACTACCTGGCGACATCTACAGGTTCCTGCAACCTTAGTCGCTAGAAGATGCGATTTAAGGTAAAATTTAAGGTAATTTGCTCTTCTTACCAACCTATTACTGTCTCTTGCATTTTTAGTAAAGTTCTTGAGTATGTATTACTACCTTTTGTGACTAATAATATGCTTGAGAGAGATAACCAGTTTGGATTTAAGCCCAGAGTAGGTTGTCAACACTCACATTGTGTATTATCTTCTTTGCTCCTTGAAAATTCTTCTAAGGGAAGGAGTATATATCTTTGTACTTTAGATCTATCAAATGCTTTTGATAGTGTATGTCATAGTCAGCTTTTTTCTGCTCTTTGTGGTTGTGGTGTCAATCTATCAGTTATTTTGCTTCTTTGGTACTGGTACTCTAATTCTTTTCTTTGGCTGAAATCTGTGCCAGCATCTATTATTAAAGTGAAAGAGGTTTAAGGCAAGGTGGAGTTTTATCTCCAACCCTATTTAATTTATGTATTTCAGGAGTTCTGGCAAAGATATTGGCTACCTATCTCTCTGGTTTTTCTGATGTTTTATACCTGGCGTACACTGATGATCTGCTTCATATAAGCTGGACTAAAACTGGTTTATCTAACATGGTTTCTTGTGTTGCCACTTCTTTTTCAGACATATGCCTTTCTCTTAATGTAGATAAATGTAAATTTCTTTCTTTCAATAACATTTCTAGTACTACTTTAAAGTACTGTCTAGTACTTTACTGTAGTGGCTTTACTATCCCTCTTGTAGATTCTCTTTTATGGCTTGGTATTTCTATTACTAATAGTCTTCCAAGCTTATGCCAGTGCACAGTCTCAGATATTAATATGAAAATTATATTAGGATATGCTAAGATTGTTGCCAATAGAGGAAAATATAATAAACTTGCATTGGACAAGCTCTACTCAACTTTTTGTGACCATTCAATTCTTTTTGCTTCTGGAATTTTTCTCCTTCTTAAGAAAAATGAGTTAAAAAGAATCCAGATTAATTATTTTAGATTTTGTAAATTTTTGTTGTTTCTTCCACCTTGGACCAAAAACCGGGTAATTATTAATAATTTTCTTGTTCCTAATATTACTGAAAAACTGGAAGCACTACACAGAAAACTTTCAAACACTGCTTGTAGGCTATCTGTTTTTCTCCACACCATCACCTTATCAGGTTTTTTCATTCGTAAGTTATTTTTCTTTTATTTGTTTAGTTGTTTTTCTCTCTTTGGTCACTCTAAATTTTTTAGTATTGTAAAGAGTGAGTAAAAATCAAATAATGATAATAATAATGACAGCTTGTGTCCATATTTCTGCATATTAGATTTTGCAAGTTGTGAGTTTTTTTTCTTCTCTCTTCTTCTTTTCCCTCTCCTTTCATGTTATTTCTCTTTTGTTTTAGTTTCTTTTAAATTTTTATGTGTTACTCTGTAACTGGTAATCTTTGATTTCTTTATTGATCTGTGTTGCATTTTATGTGTTTATCCTTGTGATACTCCACATATTGTACCTCTGTACAGCATGGGTTAGAAATAAATAATAATAATAACAAATGAAAACTAAGGTAAAATGTTGTTTTGTCAAAATTTCAATTTTGCCATGTAGGCAACTTTCAGGACCCTCTAGAGGGACATAGAGTAGCCTAGAGGTAGTTACTTCAAAATACCTTCCCATGACATACTTTAGCCTGTAGACCCATCCCTGAAAGTTTCATTGGTAAATATTTACCAAATCATATTATTGACTTGCAAAGAAATTAAACATGCCTCTTTTATGCTCTTTCCAAATATAATAACCATTTTTGTTGGAAATGAATTTTACCCCCACCCCTATATATTCAAATTCAGGGTATACATTTGCCCATTAGGGGGTATATTTTATTTCTGATGTAAATGGGAGGTAAGTCTAAACTTTATCCCCACCCCCTAATGTGCAAATATTTGCATTGAATTGGTATATATAAGGGTGGGGAAAAATTCATTTCCAACAAATATGATTACAGTAGCCTATTATATTTGGAAAGAGCATAAAAAAAGGCATCAAGTGGTATATTCATATTAGCCTATTTGTAAGTCAATAATATGATTTGGTGAATATTTACCATTGGGGGGCAAGAGGAATCCATAACCAGATAGTCAAAGGGCATGGAATTTATAATAATTATTTCTCTGCATTATTGGAGGGGCAACTGTCCCCTCTTGCCACCCCTAAACAACACCCTAGTGCTGTGGCTGGGGGTACCCATTTTGATCAAATTCTCCCCTTTGATTTGGCTTTTTTGCTTATATTTGATTTGGATGGGGACTGTGATTGATTTTGCCCTGGGCACCACCAACCCTAGGAACAGCTCTGATTAGGAATGATAGTAGGCTAGCCTATCATAGTTAGCTAGGCTATTAGGAAGATAACTTCATCATGGGTAATATAAAAGGCGAGACATTCTTACTTTCTTCTACTGTAACTAGCTTTGGAAGACCTATTAAGATATTTGTTCAAGCTAAGGAGCAGGAATAATTTTTCCTAATAATTTTTCTAATGATAATTTTTCCAGGCTAGGCTTCGTTGCCAATCCGGCCAGAGTTGCCAATAACCAGACGATGAGAGAGTAACAAAAGAGGCGAGAAAATACACATTTTGGCTCAAAAGGAAATAAGATGATACAAAAACAGAAGCGTTTCGAATCGAATATAACTTTTCGCTTCTAAAGGCATGTCTGACTAACTTTGTTTCGTAGTCTAGCTGCTGCACTGAAGCTACCTAGATATAGTTCCTCCTAATTTTTCGAACGGCCTTTGGCTGCGTTTTACTGAATGATCTGTGCGATATTAACAAAGAATTTTAAAATTTTTAATACCCATGAATTAAAGTTATTCATAAAACAACATTCTAATTGTTCTTCTGGGCCTGCAATAACACTTTCATAGTGTTTCTTGGATGTCATTTCCCAATTTTGAAGAGACGAGGATAGTTTTACTAATATTGTACTTGCTCTTTATGTGGTATGGAGGAAGAAAATTTGCTCCATTTTTGGACGGTGTGCCAGGGGCTTTCAGATTTGAGATTGAAGTATTTAGGTGATGTGGAAGTGTTTTTTCCTGGGATCCTTAAATCTTCATTCCGGGAGACGATTATAGTGACTGGATTTATAAAAGAGGATTTAAAGAGATGTAAATAATGGGTTTAAGGTTTTTGTTTTTTGTTTGTTGTTAGTAGTTATCCATTTATTTAAGTGTATGCTTGCTGTTGTCTTATATAATCATTGTAATGTTTGTGTATGGCCTAGCAGCTGAATAAATTATCTATCTATCTATCTATTCCATAAAACCGGTTGATCGCTTGTTCTTGGAATATATTGTTGTGAATACATTCAATCCTGAACTGTGTTGGTTAGCAGCCTGTTACGAACTTTTCATTTTAGATTGTTCCGTTCAGAGAACCTTTTCATGTACTGGCCCTTGAATAAAGTATACTTCGTAGATTGAGCCAAAATTTCCACTGCTCTTCAAACACCACGTTTTTCCCCATAAGGGACTTCTTCAGTAACATAATGAAGTCAAAAACACTTTCAGGTTATTTTGACCAACAACTGGCATGTCATCAAAAATACTCCATCAATATTGAGTTTTGTTTTGCATGCTTTCGTTTTCTCTTCATATTTCCAAAGCAGATATGGAAATAGTGACAACATTAGTGTAAAGGCACCATTATTTCTTGATAGTGTAAATTCTTAGTCCAAACTTTAGTTTACTTGCCTACACCTGTTAAAAGTTATTTGTTTACTCCTCTGTTTATAACGCTCAGCAAAGCCCCAGCGAATTACGATATGTGCACTTCTGCTGTTGGACAGTCAAATTTTGCAAACTTTTCAAATACTAAATGATACTAAACTGTAATTTTACTTTACCAATGTCATGATAGGTAACAGCAGCTAATTGTATAGAACTAGGAGACGAAAAAGCTATTGACATTGACTTGGTAAAACACTTCAGAAGAAACTTTAAAAAGTATATACTCTAAAGAAAAGAATGCAGAAAAAACAAGTTTGTCTTCATTGATGGGTCACGAACATAAATCAAATTTTAAAGTGTATTCTTTTTCACCACCCGAAGCCCCTGCTTAAAGCGCTGGTAAAAAAGAAAAGGAATTGTTTCCACTGTATCAGGGCCCAAAGAATCAGAGCTTCAACTAACATCCACCATGTACTTGCTACATATAATAACTTATGATTTTCAAGCCATGCAGAAATTTTTGTAGCCACTAAGCTCCTCTTACGGTTTTGGGCTATTAGAAATCTATTCCACCAGCTCTTATTAGCTCTCCGAATGCAGACATAAAGCAATACGAAGATAGTTCGCATCGAAGAAGAAAACCTTTTTGCAGCCGTGCGCTTTTAGAAGTATTAGGGTACTAGAAAAGTGCTTTTTAACAGAAAATCAATAAAATAAGTTTTTGCATGACATTTTCGCTTTTTCAGCTGACTATTAATAATAGAGTGGGTCTAGTTTTTGTTCCAGCAAAAGAACGAAAATTAACAAAAAAAGTAGTAGTTGGTAAACTTATAATGAATAAAGTCCCACTATTGCGAAGGCAACAGTCGAGTTCATGTTCACCTCCTATCCTTATGAAAATAACAGTTTTTCTAACAGATAAGTGTATTTCTCTGCCTAGGTTTATTTTGGTCTTAAGGCAAAGTTGAACTAGAGCTCTTCTTCAAGTTGAATGAGACTTGGATAAGAGAAGGATGGAAGTAAAAGGATACTTTCGTATAACAAATTAGCATATAAACATAGGTTTATGGGGATGGATGATTTTCCCTAAGATATACTCACGTAACAGGCCCTATAAATCTTGGGAGGGAAACCGAAAACACGGAGGAGCCATAGACAAATAAGAAACTAAAAATTATTTCAAGGAGTTTTGCAGCCATCTAGCGTCAATTAGGAGAACAAAGTTATCATACTAAGCCGTGACATTGCACTGATACATCTTTTTTTACCCCCTTAGGTTTGTACAATACAATGCCCATAACCATTTCTAGAATACGTTTGACTGGTTTTTTTTACCATTTATTGTGAATTCCAAGAATCAAGGCGTTCAAGTTAGTAGCTCTTTTTTAGGATTACCTCATGGCAAAATTGGATATTATCTCTATTAATGCTGTTAAACTGTGTTTCCGTTAGGTGTTTTAAGGACAAAACACCAATGAACCAGCCAAGTGAAAACCCCACATTTTTGTGCTGTGTTGATAAAAAAATCCTTGCACTTTTAGTGGTCGATTAGTCTCCCATTGTGCCCATGAAGCACCAAAAACACATCATAAAATCATGTGTAAATTCCAGAAAACCATGTGTAAATTTGAGACTGGAAAAGTGACTTAAAAATAAAAAAGAAGAGATGTCAAGGCAATTTGTACAAATTGGAAAAAGTTTTTGTCAGAGATGTGAAGTGATTTTTTTTTCTCTCTCGAATTGATCAACAGCAATTGAACTTATCAATTTTCAAGTAATATTATGTCAACTATTGGTTCTCTTAATCTTGCTTCAATAAATGCAATTTGATTCTAATTATTATCAACTGTATTATAACAAAAGCGAGCTATGAATAACAACAATAGTCTTGTAACGGTTTAAAAAAATGACTTTTCCCTGTATGAGTTATGTCAGTTTGTAGCACTGTAGACTGTAGCGTCTTCTTTTCCCAAATATGATACACATTTCATACCACGCGTATTAGGGACTGAGCAAATACGTCAGAACCTTAGTTAAGCTGCTATTCGTGAATTTAAGAGTCGTGAATTTTAGACACCAAAAAACAGGTTTTTCTATATGCATAACGTGACGTGTACATCAGAATCGCACATGCGCGAAGGCGGAGTATGGATATTGTGTAGTTTTAAAAGTATTACACTTTATTTTAACGGAGAGTATAGCCTTTGTCGATAGTTCGATACTAAATACGTGAATTTAAGACATCGAAAAACAGGTTTTTAGATAGGCATAACGTGATCTGTACATCAGAATCGCGCATGCGCGAAGGCGGAGTATGGATATTGTGTGGTTTTAAATGTGTTTCACTTTTTTTTAACGGAGAGGATAGCCTTTGTCGATAGTTCGATACTGAATATGTGAATTTAAGACATCGAAAAACAGGTTTTTCCATAGGCATCACATGATGTGTACATCAGAATCGCACATGCGCGAAGGCGGAGTATGGATATTGTGTGGTTTTAAGTGTTTTTCACTCTTTTTAACGGAGAGTATAGCCTTTTTCGATAGTTAGATACTGAATACGTGAATTTAAGACATCGAAAACAGGTTTTTCCATAGTCATAACTTAATGTGTACATCAGAATCGCGCGTGCGCGAAGGCGGAGTAAGGATATTATGTGGTTTTAAATGTGTTTCACTTGTTTTTAACAGAGAGTATAGCCCTTGTCGATAGTTCGATACTGAATACGTGAATTTAAGACATCAGAAAACAGGTTTCTCCATAGGAATCACGTGATGTGTATATCAGAATCGCGCACGCGCGAAGGCGGAGTATGGATATTGTGTGGTTTTAAGTGTGTTTCACTTAATTTTAACGGACAGTATAGCCTTTTTCAATACTTTATATTCTCTCTTCTGTGGATTGTAGACACCAAACTTGCCCGTTAGGGAGCCGAAATCTTTCCTTCAAGACATGACACACTTTAGACATCAGCCAGAAAAGCAGGGCTTTTCAAATGGTTCTTTTCAAAAGTTCAAGCAAATCAGAGCATGTCTCCAAGTAACTTACTTAAAAAACAGAGAATTGTTCATTTGAAAGCTATATCCTCCATACCAAATCCCGTTCCTAAATATACAAACACCTAATTAATAGCATTACATTGGGTAGAATGCCGTTTTATTATATTTTTTTGAAAATATTTTCAACAGCTTGAAGCTATTGTTCCTAATCCCAAAATTAAAAAGTGAGGTAAAAGAGACAAAGCGTTGGGGGATTTTTGGAGATTCCAAAACTGTAGGCGGTTTTCAGTAAAAAAATATTAAGCGTTTATGCCTATTGCGCAATTGCTCATAATTTACTAACAGCTTTTTTTTCTATTTAGGAAAATTTAAAATGATTAAAGATACAATTCTAAATCCTTCCTTCAAAGTAAAGTTAAATGTAATCAAAGCCTCCTTGATGCTGAACACTTGTCACCTGACTAGTCCCATGTCGATTACTTAGGTGGCAGTTATCTCCAATATCTGATACCGCTTTTATATTTAAACTTTAGTCGCTCCGTTTGTCAATTTCTGAGTAATTGGACCACCATTTGCGCATTTAAAGATGCGGTTTTGTTCATTAAAACTGATTTTATTGTATTTTTTAAAAGAGGCGAATAATTATCAGCTCTTGGTGTATGTTGTCAGGTCTTTTGGGAATATCTTGTTCCAAATTCATTACCTCACAAACCTCTGTCCCCAGGAAGCAGTGCTGCTGTGTCAAAGTTTTAATTTGTACCTAACAAAACTCGAAAAATGTACTTTTTCTGGAAAAGAAGTACCAGACACTAAACATTTTAGCGCGTGTTGCGCTTCGCGCAACACGCGCATCTTCCTTCGAACAGTACTCTCTACAAAATTAACAACCAGGGCAGGTAATCTGCACCTTTATCTATTTATGCATTATTAATAGGTCAAATCTTAAGTATAATTAAACAGGCCTATCTTAAGGATGGAACTAAATGGGCCTCATTCTTAGAGTTTTAAATGTGTTCTCAATTTCTTGAAACGAACAATTGGAAACTTACGTTTACACAGAGCCCAAAGAGTCCCTTCAAAGTCACTAAGAAGAGAAAGACAAGTCGCGAGACACCATTATTTTTGTAACAATGAATAGTGAGTCCTAATTCCGGCTATCGAAAAAAATTGCTGAATTTTGGGTGCTTATATGGTATATAATACACACTCGAGACCTTGTATCGCGAACATGAGGCAATACCCAGTTTTCAGGGTATTTACACCAGACAATTAGTTTCGGCTCGGTCGGAAACTGCATTATAGCTATATTTTAATAAATATTTAGTTGGTAGTTTGGTTAGGTTAGGTTAGGTTGCGTGTTTAATATAATGCACTCTGGGTAACTCCTCTTCCATATTTCTTTGTTGTATTTTTCATAATTTTGTTACTAAAGTATTGTATTTTCATTTTCATCATATTTTGTTTTATTTCATTAGCATTCACGAAACTTCACTTCTCGAGTGTGTATTATATAACACATAACCACCATTGTTGCAAATGTACTGAATTTGTACCAGTTTGGAAAAATTGTACCGAGTTTTCGACTTAAAGAAAAAGTTGTAAAGATGTACAGGTCGGAGGAAAATGTATTGAATACTGAATTTGGTAGAATTTTATCACCCATACCATCACTGCTGGGAAGAGAATAAATGTTTAAATGCGTAAAGAAACGATATTTGGTGCTAGACTTTTTGGATTTATTATTGCACAAGTTAAAAAATATTAGAGCTTTCTCGCGTCAGCTTTTAGGGTGCATATGCTCAGGGGCGTCACTAAGGGGGGATGGGGGACTTCCCCCCAAGGTCCTCAGAAAGGATTCGGTGCGATGTGAATTTTCTGGAAGGGTTTTCGTTGGGCGAAGCCCGACTAAACTTACTACTTCATGTGCATGAAATCGGCAGAAACCAAATGACCCCCTAAAAGACAACGGATCAAACGGAGCCCTACGTAACTTGGTATTTTGTCGGTCCAATGTAATGTCATAAAAGACCTCCGTCGGGCGAAAAATAACAAAGTTTACTGCTTTGTCTGCGCAAAGTCGAAAGAAACCAATTACCCCCTCCCCCCATCCCCTCTAGAAAACGACTTTTCGAGCGGAGCCGTACAAAACTTGGCGTTTTGTCGTTCCAAATCTAATGTCATTAAAGACTTCCGTCGGACGAAGGACTACGAAATTTACTGCTTCATTTGCGAGAAGTTGTAAAAAAAACAATTGGCCCCTAGAACATTACTTATCGGGCGAAGCCCTACAAACCTTAATATTTTGTAGGTCCGTTATTATGTCATAAAAGACTTCCGTTGGGTACAGACGACAAAATGGATTGCTCGATCCGGGCAAAGTTGAAAGAAACCAATTGGCTACCTAGAAAACGACTTGTCGTTTTCTGGGTGCGAATACAGGACCAAAGATTCTTCATTTATAATAGGAACTAGAAACTGGCACAAAATACGAAGCAAGGGTGACAAAGCTCGAATTCGTGTAACTCACTTCCAACCAAATGGCCACAAAGCTTCTGTTTGTGATCTTATTTGTATTGTAGAGAGAGATAAATTATTGCCAAGCTTAGTTAGCAAGGAGAAACTAATGAAAGATATAAAGTCAGAAAAAGAAAAGGGAAAGAGGGAGTCGCATTATATACATGTTGCTATATGTTACCACCACTAGGTAAACAAGGGCTGACATTTCGTGGGAAGAATCATGACAGGGGGATATTACTTTGAACTTGCCAATCTTTTTCGAGACACAACATCGAAATGGGCCATTGGATGAAAATCCAGAACAAGCTGAATGTCAACAGCTATCTGTCGGGAAGTAGCCCAAATGATTTAACTGTGATTGATGGAACAGAGCAAGTTCAAAAAATCGTAGCAAAAGTTAATGAAGCTGACTTCCTTAGTATCTTTGCAGACAAAACATCCGCTGTCAGCCATGAAGAGCGTTTAGCTATAAGTGTGCAATACACGGATAGAGAGGGAGCCCCTAAAGAGCGTTTACTCGCTGTTTTAGATCCTGAGTTGAAGAAAGGATTCATTATTGTAGAAGAATTTCAACGAACTCCGCGGAAGGCTCGTATCAATGAAGAAAAACTGTCATTTCAGTGCTACGGTTTTGCAAGTAACATGAGTGGGCACTTCTAGGGAGCACGAAATCACATTTCCATTAAGTTAGGAATATATATTTAATACCTCAGATGCCTAGCCCGCACAGAGAACATTATTTCTGAGCACTATTGTAAATCAAGCTCCTTGAAGCGCAATAAGTTTGGTGTTTTACAACAAATCTATAGCCTTTTCACAGGGGGGGGGGGCAAGCGCTTCAATTTGTTTTGCAAGAGTGTAGAAGATGTTGAAAGCAAGTTCTATCTTAAGAGACTTTCAGAAACAAGGCGGTCTTCCAGATCAGAGTCACTTGAAGCTCTATGGAGTGTTATTCTGACAATTGTTGCACTGATAAGGAAAATAGCAAATTCAGATACCCTTGATGCCGACACCAAATTGAACTCCAACGGGCTTCTCTGTGCCCTTACTCGTTTTGAATTTATTGCACAACTGATGTTTATGAGGGCATTGCTTTCATGAACGAACTCTCTGATTCGTGAACTCCAAGCTGTGGAGCTGGATATCGTCGGCACGTGTCGCATAATGAAAGCCACGATAGCTGTCATCAAAGAGTCTATGAGCAACGATAGTGAACTCACATGTCAAATTATATCATCGGTTAGCATAGCCAAAAGATTAATTTTGGGAGAAAATGGATCTGATAAAAACAGCATGTCAGATCTAGAGTTCCTCTCGTGGCAAAAGGGTGGGCACATACGATTTTATCGTAAGCGGGGGCCTCTTAGAAGATTCATTGATGGAGAGAGGATAATCGAAGTTTTGCCAATGACCCTTTCCACGTTTTGCATAATGGAGTTCAAGAAAGTTTAAGCAGTAGTTGGCGATGATTTAGCGTTTGCATATAAAGGGACCAAAGAGCTGGTCCTTCTTGTATTCGACTGTCTGGCAGACCTTAATCCTTCACAGTACCATTCTTTCTGTGCTACGTTTTATATAACGGAAATGCCTGTTCAAGCGTTCCAATCGGAAATATAACTTTTTGCAGATATTTGCAAAAGCACTGGAAGCGTCATTGAGTTTGCCGGGTTGTTCTTTCTAGCGAAAAAGAGCGCACAAGGGTTGCGTTTAGTTTACAGACCATTCACTTTTGCAAAAACTATTCCAGTGACATCGGCCGAAGTAGCAAATGTTTAGCAGGATTAAAACCGTCTAGAACAGACTGAGATCAACTATTGGAAACGATCGACTTGGCCATCTCATAATCATGATGTAAGAATAAGATCTGCTGGAAAAAATTAACCTCAACCTACTTGTAGAAGAGTGGAAAGTTGAAAAGCCGAGAAGATTTAAACTTTAGCTTATTTTCTTTGTCTTGATTTTACTTTTATACCTGAGTTTTTCTCCACAATATATGACAGTTTTCCGCTACTAATAAACATTATTTTAACACATAGAAAATGAAGTACAAATGTCATTTGTCGTCAGCAACAACCCGAATTCGTCGGCAAATTTTAGACCCCCCCCCCCCAAAGGAAAAAGACTAGTGACGCCCCTGCATACGCTCAATGGTAGTATATAGTTTAAGGTATGGGAAGAGTCATTAATGAGTCCGATATGACGTTGATTTTTATTATTTTATTGATGAATATGCTAAGTTTAATGCCAACTGTAGAAATAGACGACTCTAAGAAAAATTTTGACTCACACGAAGCATGGGCAAAGCGAATTGGCTCAAAACTGTTATTTATTCATATTGATATTTATGTTATTAATGGACAAAAAATGCTTGTGTTTTCATTACTGATTAATTAAAAAAGTTTTTCTGATGAAAATAATGAGCGGAATTGAAATTTAAAACAAACAAAAATTATTGCTTTGTTGAATATGCAACAAGTATTTAAATTTTTTAAAATAAACTGTCTCGTGTTATTTTTAGAATTCTGAAAAACTAGCCCCGTTTACTGAAAACACAAAACTTCTTTTACAAAAGAGAATTCTGAGAAGAAGATGCTTAAATAGCCTGCAAAAAATAAAAGCCTAATTTAGAGCTCGCAATCGTCTTTCATCGGCCACGGAATCAATGAACTCTGCAATCTTGATTATGCAGAAATTTCAAGCAAGAATTCGCAAGTTCTCTCTTTACTTTCGTCTGAAAAACTTTGTTCTGAAGAAGTTAATCTTGGTTCATTTTTATATTTTAAAATTAACACAATAACCTTACAAAAGATCTTTGTACAACTTTGACAAAGAGACTATGGAAGTTAACCTAAGTTTCTATCAAAACAGGGCATAATGAATTACTTATAAAATATTATCTTATACAAAATATATAAATATCTTAAAAACCTGAGGAATATTAAAAGACTTTAAGATATTTAGTTAATATCCTTTGCGGAAAAATTGCGTTATTACTATTGCAATTTTTCTGCCGCAATCCCGTAAAGATTTTGCACTTCCAGAATCATAGGCAGCGCAATAGCGTTGCTTAAGTAAAGAACGATGTGGGCACAATGTATTTTTTTTTCTTTCTTTTAGACCAAGGCACTTCGTATCGAAGGAGTTGCCGTGAAAACTTCAATACGGGCTCACTCCATTAGAAATTGAAAGGGGTAGTGCCCTTTTTAATAGTCGAAAGTGATTGGAGGGCAACTAACACCCCTTCCATGCCATCATTTCTCCAAACACATTCAATCAAAATTTTGAAATAGCCATTTTTTTCAACATAGTTGAATTTTCCTAAATTATGTCTTTGAGGATGACATTACCCCCACAGTCCTCAGGGCAAGGGTTGTAAGTTATGCCCTGGGGGGGGGAGGATATAAGGTTTTTGTAGAAGGTGTTGTCGTAGAAACTTCAAAAAGGGCTTGTTCGATTGGAAATTGAAAGGGCTAGTGCCCTTTTTAATAGTCGAAAGTGATTGGGGGCAACTAACCCCCCTCTCACACCCACCATTTCCCCAAACACATCCAATAAAAGTTTTGAGATATGCATTTTGTTCTACATAGTTAAAAAGTCTGAAAATTATGTCTTTGAGGATGACTCTCCCTCCACAGCCCCCAGGGCTAAGGTTGTAATTTATTCCCTGGGGGCGTATAAGGTTTTTACAGAAAGCGTTGTCGTAGAAACTTCAAAAAGGGCTCATTTGATTAGAAATTCAAAGGGCTAGTACCCTTTTTAATAGTTGAAAGTGATTGGAGAAAGACTAACGCCCCACTCACGCCTACCATTTTCCCAGACACATCCAATCATAATTTTGAGATGGCCAATTTGTTTAACGTAGTTGATTTCGTAGTTGATAACGTAGGAACTTCGAAAGGGCTCATTCGATTGAAAATAGAAAGGGCTGATGCCCTTGTTAATAGTCGAAAGTGATTGGAGGGAAACTAACCCCCCTCCCACGCCCACCCTCCTATTTGACTTTATGTTTAAAAACTAAATGTTGTCATAAGATTAAATCAAAATGCACTGTGTTTAATGCTAATTCCCAATAAGGCCTCTCAGCAGTATCCCAAGAACGACTGAGGGTATTATGTTCAAACTTTCGAGGCTGCTTCTACTCTTAAAATGTAACCAAATCAAAATAGCGTAAGTGTATCCAAGCTATCAAAGAAAGTAAACAAATTTTTTTGCGAATGGTATCAAGTTTTCCATTTCAGGTCTCCTATATGAAACTAAATTAAACACTACTATTTGTGTCCAGATTTTTAAGAGGGTGTATGTTGTTAAAAATTGCTGAAGTTTTTTTTCCAGCATACATAAAGCAGGCCAAACTACAAATTCTTAAAAAACGAAAAGATTTAAAGTATTATTTTCTATTTCTCTGAAAAGACTATGTCAATATAAAACGAACAGAAATTAATTAAAAAAAACTTTTTCCACAAAATAAGTTTTTCAAAGAAAAGTAAAGAACTCCATTAAAAAAAATACCACAAATCAGCATCGATAAATAAATGATACTCAAAACGAACAGAAATTACAATAAATAACCGACTCAAACTCAAAAGGAGCAGAAATTAACATAAGTTGGGCTCAAAACCCCTATGCCTTCCAAAGGCCAAAGCATAATTTGCAATTTACTGAAAAAAAAATACAAATGAATGTGCATTGCCAGTTTAATTTACATATACTGATATTTAGTAATCAAAATGTCAATATTATTTGATTTATTAAAATTATAAAACTAAAAACATTTATATTTTTTCAGTAAAGTGCAAATTATGTTCTGGCCTTGGGAAGGCATAGGGGTTTTGAGCCCAACTTGTGCTAATTTCTGCTCGTTTTGAGTTTGACTCGGTTATTTATTGTAATTTCTGTTCGTTTTGGGTTTCACTTATTTATTGATGCTGATTTGTGGTAGTTTCACGCTTGGTAGATTATTTGATTTCATTTTTGCTCATTTTTTGTTTTAATGGAGTTCTTTACTTTTCTTTGAAAAACTTATTTTGTGGAAAAAGTTTGTTTTTATTTAGTATCATATAACAAGGATTTTCCCAGAGATTAGGGGTAAGGGTTGTCAGTTATGCCCAGGGGGTATTCAAGGTTTTTATGGAAGGGATGGTTGTTTATCTTTAGAAGGGGCTCATTTGGTTGAAAAATGAAAGTTCTTGTTCCTTTTTAAGCGTCAAAAGTGATGGACAACATTTAGGCCCCCCCCCCCACTCCTACAACCCTTTCTTTCACCAAAACAATCTGACTCAAATTATGAGATAGCGATTTTTAAAAATAGTCCAAAGAGCATATAATAATGTCTCTAGGGATGATCCAACCCCCCAGCGCCCTGGTGATAGGCTTATAAGTTATTTATGAGGGCATATAAGGTGTTTATTGAATGGGCGGTCGTATAAACATCAGATGGGGCTTGTTTGATTTGAAATTGGAAGTTATAGTACACTATTGAGAGTCAAAGTGATTTAAGATCAAACAGCCCAACCCCCTCCATGCTCAGCACTTACCTTAATACCTCCAATCAAAACTTGGAGATAACAATTTTATTTATCGTAAATGAAGGTTTCGGAAATTATGTCTGTGAGTAATACACCCCCCCCCCCCTACAGCTCTCAGGGAAAACGTTATATTTTACGCCCTTGGTGTATATAAGTTTCTTATAAAAAGGATCGTCTTATATGGTTTGGAGGGGACTCATCGGATTGGTAATCATAAATTCTAGTGCCCTTTTTAAAAGTCAAAGTGATCAAAGTGCAGCCCCCCCCCCCACACACACACACAAAC
The DNA here is from genome assembly GCF_049724085.1 of Artemia sp. Qi Xiang Cuo. NCBI lineage: Eukaryota > Metazoa > Arthropoda > Branchiopoda > Anostraca > Artemiidae > Artemia > Artemia sp. Qi Xiang Cuo. The sequence goes on from NC_142811.1 coordinate 14,582,263, forward strand.
AAAAAAAAGTCGTGTTTTCCTGAAATGTATCCAATAGATATTTTGAGACAGTTCTTATATTAAAAATAGCCCAAATATCATATAACAAGGCTTTTGAGGCTTATACAAACCACCAGAGCCTGAGGGCAAGGGCTGTAAGTTATGCCCCTGGTTCTTATGGAGGGGATGGTTGTATAAGCTTTAGAGGTGGCTCATTAGGCTGTAAGTGGAAGTTCTTATTCCCTTTTAAGAGTCAATAGTGATGGTGGTCAAGCAGCACCCCCCTCCCAACTACTCCTCTTTTCACCAAATGCATCTGATTGAAATTGTGCGATTTAAATTTTGTTTAAAATAGTCCAAGTAACATATAACAAAGCTTCCGGGGTTTGAACAACCCCCCAGAGCTCTGCGGCAAGGGCTTTGAATTGTGCCCCGGGGGTATATAAGGTTTTTATGGAATGGGTGGTCGTATTAAATTCAGATGGGTCTCATTTGATTTTAAATTGGAAGTTATAGTACCCTTTTTAAGAGTCAAAGTGATTTGAGAGAACCCCCCCCTCACACACACACACACGCCCATCATTTCCCATAACAAAAATCCAAACAAAGTTTTGAGACATCAATTTTTTCAGCATTGTTGAAAGTTTCAATAATTATGCGTATCAATAGTTGTAGTAGCAGTAGTAGCAGTATGCAAATAGCACCTTTTTTTCAACATCCCCTTCAACACACGATAAAATTTTTAACTTGATACCATCAACCGGCCCTGAAGCATTGCTGATACGTCCTCTTGACAACCTATATGGGCATAGTGTGTTTTGATTTATTTCAATACAGTTACAATATTGCCCAAAATTTTCGCTTTAATACCCTTAGGCTTATAAGTTGTAGCAGCAGCATCAGTAAATATTATACCGGCAGCAGGATTATAGTTTATTTTAATGATAGTGATAATAGCCGTAGTTGAAAGAGCAAACGCAATAGTATTGTGATAGAAATAATGCCTTTTTGTTACTTCAGCACCCCCACAATAAGCGTTGTAAGTTTTAAATTCACACACGAAACTGTTCCTAAGATATTGCTGATATGCCCTTTTGACAACCTGCATACGGATGGCAGGTTGTCATCCGTACAATAGAAATATTCTCTGAAAATTGCACCTTCATACCTTCATAGGTTGTGGATTTTGAGCTAGCCAGAAGACACTGTGTGTATTCATTTAATGCTGCTTCTACGGTTACTGTAACTAACGACACTAATGGTAGAAAGTTTAAGTTGAAACTTTTAGGGGACGTTTAGGAGGAGTTTCAATTAAACGAAAAACGTATATGCATGCTGATATTAAAAGGGCATATAAGCACTATAGGACATAAAAGGACATAAGCAGCGATGCTCCATCATAGCTAGTAATATCATTGATATTTTAAAGGAGCTAATTTCATTGAAAATTAAAAGTTCTAGTGCCCTCTTAAGAATCAAAAGTGATTGGAGAGCAATCAGCCCTCTTCTTTAGCTCATAATTTTTCAGACCCTTCCAATCAAAATTTTAAGACAGCCCTTTTGTTCAGCATAGCTGAAAAGTCAAGTAACTATATCTCCAGGGTTATTGGATAGGTCAAACCCCCACAGATATGCAATTTGCCCATTATACTTAAAAACTAAATGTTGCTTTAAAATTAAATCAAAACACATTGTTTGTATGCTGGTTGCCAATAAGACATCTCAGCAATATACCAAGAACAACTAAGGGTATTAAGTTCAAATTTTCGGGGCTACTTTTATTACTACTTCTGCTCTTAAAATTTTACTAAATTAAACAAGTGTAATTGTATCCACGTTATAAAAGAGCATAGATACAATTTCTTGGGAATGGTATTAACTTTTATTTGTCAGGTCAACTAGAGGATGTATATGACTAAATTGAACACTACTATTTGTGTCATGATTTTCAAAGGAGTTTATGTTGTCAAAAATTGCTGCAAAAGTTTCTTCGGCATATAAATAGCAGACCAAACTACAAATTCTTGAAGTAAAACCGGAAATATTCAAAATATTATTTCCTTTTTCCCTGAAAAAGACTGTCAATATAAAATGAACAGAAATTAATTAAAAAAAAAACTTTTTCCACAAAATAAGTTTTTTTTTTTTTTAGTAAAGAACTTCATTAAACAAAAAATGAACAAAAATAGCATCAAATAATCTACAAAGCATACAACTTCCACAAATCAGTATCAATAAATAAATGAAACCCAAATAGAACTGAAATTAAAATAAATACAGAGTCAAACTCAAAACGAACAGAAATTAATATGATTAGGGTTCAGAACCCCTATGCTTTCTAAAAGCCAGATTATAATTTTAATTTACTGAAAAACTCAAATGAATGTGCATTGTCAGTTTAATATACAAATGCTGATATTTATTCCTTACAATCATAATTGATTTTTGATTTCTTAAAGTTATAAAAGTGGAAACGTTTACACGACCTTTTTTCAGTAAAGTACAAATTATATTCTGGCTTTTAGAAAGCATAGAGGTTTTGAACCCTACTTATATCAATTTCAGCTCGTTTTGAGTTTGACTGTGTAATTATTTTAATTTCTGTTCGTTATGGGTTTCATTTATTTATTGATACTGATTTGTGAAAGTTGTATGCTTGGTGGATTATTTGGTTCTATTTTTGTTCATTTTTCGTTTAATGGAGTTCTTTACTTTTTTTTTAAAAACTTTTTTTTATGGAAAAAGTTTTTTTTAATTAATTCCAAAAAAGGATCGGTAAATATTTAATGACCAGCTTCTTCTAAAGGAAATATGCCATCCTTCAGAAGAGGCAAACCAATACACAAATATCAAAAAAGCTGACATATACTTATTTGTTATAGCCTATCCAACACACTTTTTAATCGAGATTGTAAATTAATTCGACGGTTTATTACGGACGGCTCGCTTATTTCCTAAGGTCTCTTAATATAGTAAACAAGTTTTGGCCTTTTTATAGCAAGTTTGCTTTTTCATACTTGATGGGTTCCAGGCTGTTATCAAAATTCCGAAAATTGAATTTGTTCTTAAATTTTGTTCTATCTGTCCAATGTAGTGAAACTTTTTATAAAGAACTTTAGAAAACTGAAGGACACTAAGAATTGTGGAGAATATCGTGGTATCCGTTTCATACTTCCCAGCCTTTCAACTCCAGTATTGGCACAAAAGAATACCATATGGTGCTTTAAATTGCATTATCGAGACGATCGTGCAAAAACATACATTAATAAGATCAGGAGCTTCAAACTGAGGAATGGCATCTCTCTATAATATTGCAGCAGCTATTCAAAAGACAGTTTATGAAGCTTATTAAGGGGGCTGTGAAGAGTGGTATACAAAAGGAGGATTTCAAACCTCAGGATCAAGGTTTTGGACTATGAAGACTATGATGGTACCTTTTCTACCACCCAGTCTTTCCATTTCAGTAATGGTATTCAAAGTGCCATTTTGGTGCCATATTGCACTTTATGATGGCTTTATCAAACTTAATTTCTCAAAAAAACCCAGATATTAAAATTAGCTTTCAAATGAGCCCTTAAACAGCTTTTTATGATGTTCCAGTGCTCCACTAGTGGTGGCGACAAAAAGAAAAAGAAAAAATATACGAATCAGTGCTATCTATGCAAAAAAAGATTGTCCTTGTTTTTCACATGGGGGTCATAAAGGGTTTAAAAAAAGACACGGCGGTTCCAATGGTGCAAATTTTTATTTCAACTCAGCGCCATTTTCAAGGGACTTCGGGCTTTTTTTTAAATTCCATTAAAGTCATTTAAAATTCCATTAAATAGTATTTGATTTTTCATCAATGAAATAATCCGTCAATTAGATTCAATTTGCGTGTATATGGGCATGTTTGTAAAATAGTCATTATGGTCCTTGAAGGATCTAGTCAAATTAAAAATAGCGTTGTTAACGAAAGTTCAGTTTCCTTAACATAGTAATTCTGCACTTTTTCCAAAAATAACCTCAAATTTTGAGTCTGGGGTACGCTAACTCCATTTTCCTCTGCTGCGTCGAAAAAGAGTAAAAACATTTTTTTACCATTTTATTTATCGATAAAATCAAAGAGTATGGGAAACTAAAGTTTCCCATACTCTTTGGATACAATGCCAAATGGTCATGTAAGAACTGATTAGATTTGGATGGCGTCATACGTAAACGGCATAACTTTTGAAAGTCTCAAACGTTGCATTGGCCATTTCGTAAATTTAAATTGGCTTGAATATTAACTAAAAGGATCATTTACAGTGGCAAGATCAATGAAACAAAGGTAAATGAGGTTTCCGACTTGGTTGAGAACTGACTTTGTTGATCCTTGTCTATGGATCTTAATATTTGGTCGGCTAGCCTCTATGAAAAGCTGGTGCCCTTTGAAGCCACATCAAATAAGTAAGACAGTATAAATGTATGACCACACCAGGTTTTAAGGGGACATGTTAAGAAAACAATTATTACTTCATAATGTGCAAAATTATTCTAGTTAACATATTTTCCAAGGATAGCACCTTTATCCTCACTATTTTCACTGTTGTACAATTATTCATCACAAAATTGTGAAAACAGATTTCACTACCTTTATCCATTTTCAGATGGTCTATATATGAAAGTTAAACACCATCACTGCCATCTACCAAAAAGATATAAATAGGCCTAGGCAAATATTCATAAATTTAGGTTAAGTTAGGTTTGGTTAGATTAGCTAGATGGCTATTGGGTGTTTGTTTTATAAACAATTTTCAAGACTTAGAGAATCAGCATAAAAATAAAAAAATAGGCTAATTGAAAAACAAAGAAAATAGTGATGATAAAGGTGCTCCCCCTGGAAAATGTTACCTAGGATAATTTTGCTTATTATGAAGTAAGAATTGTTTTCTTAACATGTCCCCTTATAACCTGGTGTGGTCATTCATTTATACTAGCAAGGCTACCAATTCACAAAAACGTAAGGGTAAAGGGGTAAAGTTCATGGTAGCAGTTTATAGGTTGATCATTTCCAAAGGAAACCTGTTAATAAGATATTTTGTAGTCTTTCCAAATATCATGGTGGCTTTGACAATTCACCATTTACCCCTCCCCCTGTGTTTCCCAGATGTAGCCCTAGAAATGTATTAAAACTAAGAGGTAAATTCTCCAATTGAGGGGCTTCTTTCTCTCTTGAAAAGTAGCCAAGTTAGACCCAGCTGAATTACACTTTTAGGAATGAAACAAGGGCCTCTGAGAAAGTGTCACCAAGCTATTATATCTGCTCTTTCCTTGTTTCTAGGGCTTAGAGTATTGGCTTGATGATCCTGAGCTGAAAGTTGGAATTTTTTCACCAATAATTCTCATCTGTCTTTTCAGTAAACTAATGTTTTTCCTCCTTTCATATATGATGAGTCACTTGAGATGGAACCAATTTTGAGTGTAAATAGGCTACAATAGTTCTAAAAGGACTTATGTCCCTTAAAAGAAATAAATCTGCTGGTCATGACTGTATTCATCCTCATATACTTCATTAATGTTAATCAGTCTTGTTTCAAACACTTTCCTTGCTATTCAACTTATCATTGAATCTTTCTAGACTTCCAATGCATTGGTAAACTGCCTATATCTTTCCAAAATTTAAGAAGTTGAAAATTATTGACCTATCAGCACAACATCAGTGGTTGTTAAGGTTATTGAAAGAATAGACTTGTAAAAGAATTGTACAGTTATCAGGCATCTTAAAGCAAATAATCTCTTACACAGCTCACAGCAGGGGCGTCCTGAGGCTCATTTTATTGGGGGGAGGGATCTTTGTAGATTTTACTGAATTGCTACCTGATTTATGCTGAATATTCTGCAGAAATCAAGAATTTTGCTACTTTTGGCCAAAAAGCGGGGGGGGGGAGGTCCTCCCTGCCCTTAGAACAAGGGTAGTAAGTCATGCCCTTGGGGCACCTAAGGTTTTATAGAAAGTTTTGTCATTGAAGCTTCAAAAAGGGCTCATTCAATTGGAAATTGAGAGAACTAGTGTTTTTTTTTATTAATCAAAAGTGATCAGAGGGCAAATGGATCTCAACAGGATTTTAAGCCATATCAAGGTCTTTTTTTTCCCTAAGTACAAAAATGGATTCAAAAATCTTTAAAACCTCAAAAATCAGGATTAAGCAAAGGTTGAGGCTCAAAACACTTTCATTGTCCCTCATTTGAGCAGTAAATCTATTTTTCAAGGTATCACCTTCATAACAGAAAAACCAAAAAAATGCATAAATGATTACTGCCCTTTAGATGGGGAAACAGTAGTTTTACTTCAAAATACCTTTCTGGGAGGTCATTAGGGCTCTGGATCAATTCCTGAAAGTTTTACTCACTTAATTCAACCACTTTTCAATGTGGATAAAATCCTCTTATCTTGAGTTTTGCCATTTTGTCTTCTCAATGAAAATATCCCTAGAATTTTCTCAAAATCTAGGAGAGTTGTTGCCAACCCCCTGTCCATGCCTCTAATTGGCACCCCTGTAATTAAGGCTGCAAAAACAGCATTTTTACCTAAGGTAAGATACCCAGCTGTTGGGCAGCTAACCACCAATTCAACTGATAAATCATGATAAAATCTTACCTAGAAAGTGGATTGTTTTGCCATTGTATTTATCTAAATTTTCTTAAATAGTGTATGATTAGCTTGAAAATTTTAGTAAATAAAAAGTTAGTGTTTTTATAAATGAAAAAATACAACTTTTAAAATAGAATCAAGTTTAAGCCAATCTTAGACACAGGATGTTAAAGTCAGGACAAAGTATCTAAATTATAGACAGACATTTATAAATTATATGTATTTATTATTATTATATAAATGATACATAATATACTGTTAAATAATGTATTATTATTAAATAATATATCATTATTATACAATGAAATAATTATTATTATATAATTGACATCTATAAATTGTTATAAATATTAGGGATTCAGTCTAAGGTAAGCATTGTGTAGCAGAATAATTGTATTTAAGTAGGCTAGGATGTAAGGATAACTTTTGTTTAAGCTTAAATGTAAAAAAAATGTTCTTCCTAAATTGTAGTCAGCCAAACCTAACCATTCCCAAAGCATCAGCTGATCTCAATTATCTAAAGCCATCTACATCATATCCAAGATCTGTATCTGTGAAGATGCATTTTAATTAAAAAAAAAAAGCTCAAGACTAGGCACTCTCTGAATACAGGGATATTACCCAATGGCTACAGGGCGATTTGGTGGAATTGTTGAATGGGAATTCATTTATAACTTGTAAATATGTGTTCATTGGTTAATGAAACTCTCAGGGATGGTATATTTCAACTTAGGACCCAATAGAGGTCTTTCCAATGGCTAAGGCTACTTGTAGGACAAAATGAGACACTAAAAAAGAAATATGAATACCCTTTTATATTTACCATTAAGAAATAAACTAGTCCCTCCAGCTTATGATATTATTAAATAATAATTTTTTGAAAAGCTGATTCATTAAGCTGGCTAAAAAGATCAATATTCTATTTCGTTAATATTTCAACTTTATTTCTAGATATACTAATTTCTATAGTTACAATCTCCTTAGTCTAGATGTAACTCGAGACTGTATCCAAAATATGCTTGTTTTTTTGGTTGGGTTTATTTTTTGGCCTATGCTATACCCAGGGATTAAGAGAGGGACTGAGATGTCATTATAATAGTAGCTATTATCATATCCAGAAAGAAAGGTTGAAAGGCAAAAGAAGTGGTAGGCTATATTTATCACTTAGCTAGCAAATTAATCACTTTTACCAAAAATTACCAGAAAAAATATTGTGTTGTATAAAGAAAATGTATTAAAAATTGTTAAAGTCCTAATTTGAAAATACTTCATTTTCAACAGCCTTTTAAATTCACTGACCTGACAATTACTTTGATATCCCCATATAACAAATTTCATAACTTAGCCCCTCTAAATGTCAGAGAAAACCCAGACTTAACCAAATTATTAACATAAATTTCATTTGTTGACCTTGTGCCAATAGAATGAACCTCATTACATGTGTTAACACACCTAAAAAAAGGAGCAGATATAAAATTGAAATATTTTTCAATTTTCACAAAAAAGGCTTAAAAATTATACAAAAAAGGCTTAAAAGCGAAGACATTCCTTGCGATTTCATCTGTTAGTAGATTTTGGTTTTCAACATCCCTATTGGAGCCAAAAATAGCTGACTCCGCACTAATAATCATTTCTGAGACATTTACACGCGGCTGGGACACGCAAAATGTGTTCCTTTTAACAAAATATTAGCTCCTAGGATGTAAAAATTGAAAATTGAAAAAAATCCACAGCAAAAAAGGAGGCTAAAAAAATGTTTTGACCCTTTACTAAATCTTAATTTATAAAGTTTTAAAGAATTTGTAAAAGTTTGTCTGGAACAAAAAAATAAAACCTGCTCAACTTATCATAATTTTGTTTTCAAAGCCAAGAGTCAAAGACAGTAGACTCAAACCAAGATTAAAGGAAAAGTTTTATGTCTAAGTAAAAAGAGGCATAGATGCAATCTTCTTCACCTTACAGATGAAAATAACCAGTTGAAAGACGTCAATTCACCTAACTTAACTATGGTAATTCCCAATCAGAGGCATTGCTCTAGCATCGCCTATAGTAAAGGGCCATAAGGCTTCAATTTATCATATATTAATTTATTTTTTACCAGAGCCAGTTCATATGGAAGAGGTGGTATTAGAAACTTTGGAGGAGACTCATTAAATTGGTAATTAAAAGTTCTGGATCCTGTTTTAAGAGTTAGAAGTAGTTGGAGGGAAACCAACCCCCCTCCCATGCAATGGCAGTTCTGGACTTTCTTCTGCCCAGGGCCAAATTTTTATTAGCCCTTCTCCCTGTCTCCCAAAAAATATCCAGGCCAAACTTTAGCAAAATTTTCATTTAGTAACAAAATTTTACATTTATTCAAATCTGACTTTTCTTACATTAGCCTCTGGAAAATTATCAATTGTCTTGTCCCAATTGATTGCTTCTAACTCTTTGCATTCTATGGTCATAAACGTTAAATCGTTTTGTTGCTCCTGGCCCATAGTCGAACTGAGGTATGTTAATATTAATTTAAGTTTACTAAACAGCCACTCATTACTGGCCACCAACACTACAATTGCTAATAATATTTGATCAGCAAAATCTTACATTTGCAAAGACTGCTTCATCTCTGTATTGCATAGTTTATTCTAACTACAATAAGATTAATTAAATTTAGTCTACTTACTTTTATTTTCAAGGAATAGTGATAAAGATATGGGGAAAAGGAAAATTTTGGTTTCCATTAGTAGTTTATACTTGCTACCAACTGCACCCTCTACTTTATTTTAATAAAAGTAAAATTTCAAAAGTTACAACATGATTATAACTGTTACATTATTTGATTTAAATTTTGCGCCCCTAAAATACTGCACCCAGGTCAAGTGCCCTCCCTGTTGCCATGTCCCTTTTTCCCCAAAAACATCTGATCAAAATTCTGAGATAGCCGCTTTGTGGAAGTAGGCTCAAACCAAGATTAAAGGAAAAGTCTTATGCCAAAGTAAAGAAAGGCACAGGGGTGAATCTAGAGAAAAATCTTGGGTGGTCTCATGTGACAGGGGCGCCAATTATCAAAATCTTGGGGGGGGGGGCATTGTGACAAGGGTGTCAATAATTGACCAAATTTATTTTTAAAAAAGTATTGAAAAACAAAAAAGAAAGGAATGAGGGCACCAGAAAAAATCTTGGGGACCTGGCCCCCCTGGATCTGCCAGTAGAAAGGCATAGATGCAATCTTCTTCACCTTAAAATGGGAAGAAACAGCTGAAAAAACTTAAAAATAACTACCCATGGTATAATTTAGGCTCTGGGTTGATTCCTGAAAGTTTTAAATCACCTAATTTAACTATTGTAATTTTGAGTATATTAAAAAGGCTATCATCTTAAATTATAATTTTGGTGTCATATATGCTTTTGGTCTGTTTCTGAAAGTCTTATGTGTTGCTGTATGTGTATAAAAAAAAATAAATTATATTATGAATCTTGGTATTAGTTTCTTGTTATGAATCTCAAGATAAAATATTAGTTTCATATACATACAAATTATATGAAAAATATGAGAACATGTGAGATTTGTAAATCCAAGTCTTTTAAGGAAAATAAGTTTAGCCAATAATCCAATTACTATAGTTAGTAAGTTCTCCTACTTTCCTGTTGTTTTCTTTTATCTACTGGACTCAATCAAGATTGAAACAGAGAGTTTACTTGTCAAAAATGTTATGATTGGAACTACTAGTTTTAAGATCTTATTTTTTTTTTTTTATTGCTAGTAATAAAATTTATTTATTTATTATATTATTATTTGTTTTAAATTTATACTACGATTAAAAAAAAAATTCAATTAAATTCTCACACCAAAAAAACCTATCAATTTGAATTTGTCTGTTTGTTCTTTTTACTAATTAAAAATTTTACTTGGGAGCCAATTAGGCTTTTAAAAGGCAGAGTTATTGGCTCCCTCTTCTGCTCTATGCTGAAGTAATAGAATTGACTCACAAAGTATATTCCTTTTTGGCACTCATATTCCACGAAATTGTAGGAAAGTATTGAATGTTCTTTTCTTTGGTCAAACTTTAAGCTTTTCTTTTTCCTGATATGGAAAACACATGTGGACTCTATGCCTTTATGTGGAATCTAATTGTAAAAACGCCCATTACTGGAAAGGCAGGGTTCCACTTTGGTCAATCTTACCAGATAAAAAATTTCTGCAAGATTCTAGTTCAAATAGGATGACTCATGCCAACCTTTCATCATCCATTCATGAAGATTAAATTTTGGAATGATTCTGTGTCAAATAAGGTGACTTTTGCCTATCTCCTGTTGAGAAACTGGTGCTGGGAGGGATAAGGGGTGTTGGAGGGGGACTGAATTAGCCTTATCGTGGGCTGTAAGCTTTTAATCTTTTCTTTTCTAGATATGGAAAATACCTCGAAGAAAGTCATCAATAAACAGCCTGTCCCAGTTACTTTTGACTTCTTATCACAGTCAGTGCCATCAATATCCTCTAACACACTAGGGCTAGTAGCACCATCTAATTTCACATTTGTTGCTAAAGAAGCTACAACAAGAATAGATCAAGAGGCTGGGCAAAATGAAAATAGTTGCGACGAAAAATTAGAAAATAATCAAGATATCAAAGATGTATCCAACGTTGTTGAGCTTGAGAAAAAAAGTCATGGTACACATGATGAATATGAAAAACTATTGAAAGAATTCAATTTAATGAAGAAGGAGAATGAAGCACAGAAAGAGCAGCTGAAACTTCAATCACAAGTTAGTAGCTTATTAATGCTTCTTTTCCAAAAAGTTGCTTACTGTTGCTTACTTGAGTCTCAAAACTTTGCTTATTGATGCTTATTTGAGTCTTAAAAGGTTTTTTAATAGGGTTCTTCCTTTATTTATCTTTAAAAAGTTTCCTTGGAACAGGAAACTAAAATCCAACGCTCAATTACATGTCATTATAACTGAAACTAATATAGTTTTAAGATAAAGTATAAGTACCAGGACCCCGGTGGCTACGCCGCCGGGCCCTGTCACGGCCACGCGGCAGGCTTGTATATATTGATTTTTATTGTCGTTTATCTTCTCACCGCAGCCTCTTCTTGATGTCATGGCGTCATCATAAGTTCGATACAACCACCCTGGGAAAAATACAAATTAGTGCCATTTTTTCACTCATCGATGTGCTAAGATCTTACATCTTTTGTTGTTTTTATGTAAACATCTTTCATCATTATTCTGCTCTGATCAGCAGTCTGAGAACAATGTATATCATCAAAGTTCTATCATTATTGTTCTATATGGCAGAAAAATTGTGTTCTTCACACTTTTTGGTAACATCATTGAGCTGTAATATCTAAGAGCAAAGATTAGATAAAAAACTATAATCTTTGCAGAAAAATGAGATCTTGGATGTAAGATCTTTGTGATAAAAAACGACCCTATTCTTTCTTAAAGTTGTGACCTATTTAGATCGTTTTTTGTGGCCAGAAATGTCAATATGCCAGTTTTAAGAAATGTCGAATTTTGTATTTTTTGCCAGAAGAAAGATCACGGATGTATGTTTATTTTTTAATTTATTTTTTTCCAGGAGTGATCGCATCGAACCAATAGTCCTAGAATATTGGTAAAGGGCTCATTCAAACGAAAATTAAAAGTGCCCTTTGCAAGTGACCAAAAAGACTGGAGGATAACTAGCCTCCCTCACAACGGCCTTTTTTCCTCAAAGTCATCTGATCAAAATTTTGAGATATCCATTCTGTTCAGCATGAATGAAAAATCCGGTAACTATGCCTTTGGGAATAACATGACCCCCCATTCCTAGGGAAAGGTCTGAAAGTCATGAAATTTAGCCATTGTTTATGTATAGAATTTGTGATTGGGAAGTAAACAGGATTTTCTTTTTTTTTTGGGGGGGGGGGGTGAATTTTATGCTGGAGGGATTTTCCACAGGGAGAATTTTCCTTGGGGAGGGATATTTCCACTGGGTGAACTTTTCAGGGGAAATTTTACACTGGGGGAATTTGGCTGAATTCCTAAACGAAATTCTTTCAATTTGTCTTACTTTCTCTTTGCCAACTCAATTTTACATTTAGAAATGTTAGGGGAATTATCCTGGGGGAAATTTTTAACAACTTGGAATTGTTTAGATTATCTTTCCATAGGAGGGGGATTTTCCACTGAAGAAATTCTCCATGGGAGATTTTTCTACGGGATAAATTCTCCAGAGAGAATTTTCTGCGGGAGCAACTTTCAACCAGGGGGTGGGGTTTTCGCGGGAAAACTTTTCCACAGTGGGAAGGATTTTTGGCACGATTTTGAAAACAAAAGTCTTTTTCAAATGAAAGTACGCTAAGAAAATTTTTCACTTGGTATTGTCTTGGGGGAATTTTCCTGGCGGGGGGGGGGGGGTATTTTACGTGAGAAGAACTTTCCATGGGGGGAATGGAATTTTCCATGGAGGGAGATTTGAATATCCCTGCATTATTTTAAAAAGGTGAGAAATTACATAAAAAAAAGACAGGTTTTTTCAACTAAAAATAAAGACCAACGCCAAAACTAAAAAGGAAAATAAATTACTACGTGTATGAGGGAGTTGCCCCCTCCTCAATACCTCGCTCTTTACGCTAAAATTTGACTTTTTGTCCTAATTCCTTAAGAACGACTCCTGGAACACATGGACTGTTTAATTAGAATAGTAAGCTTCTTGAAAAGTTCATAAAAAAAAATTTAGCGTAAAGAGCAAGGTATTAAGGAGGGTGCAATCCCCTCATATACGGAAAAATTTCTATTAGTTTGAAGTTTTGATGTTGCTCCTTACTTTCAGTTGAAAAAAACTTGTTGTTTTTTTATTTTTTAACGGAAAAGATATGAAGTATCTTTATATCTTTCTTATTCGCAGAGCTGATTTGTTTACCCTTCAGGAAAGTAGAACAAAAACTTCCTTACGTTTTGCCAATAGTACTCTATAATCCCCAACAGATTTGTTTTTCCCTACTCACCCCCCTCCCTCCTTATAAATCGCCTCTCTCGTTCTGTTCAACAAAAATGTTCATTTTTATCCCCATAAAAGATTCCCCAGAAAAATATAGAAGAGCTTTTTCCACTACGTAATTGATACTCCGTTCATTATGTAAGTTTTGTTTTACTAATTTTGGACATTCTATTTGTATACTTTGTGATTTAGGACATTTAAACTTTGTAAGGAGTTTAAGCAGGGAGAATGTTGTATAGTGATCAGAAATTCTCATACTGATCAGTTTGTGTACGATATATTTCATTTTAGAAGTAGTTTTTGGTTTGTTCCTGTTGGCTGTTTTGTTTTATGTGATTTTTTTCCTTTTTCATAACTTGACTTAAGAAGCCAATTCTCCTCTACTAGGGCTCGTGATGAAATAAATATCTTTGGTCGAATATTTTCATCAGAGAAATAGATATCTGAAATGAAGATTAAGTCAAATAATCTTCCAAGCGTAAAACTAGCACAAGTCACTATCAATAAATAAATGAAACTCAAAACGAACAGGAATCTTGGTTGCAGCGGTAGCTGCAACCTAGTAAAATGCAAACCACAGCCCATAGCAACCTAAAGTTAAAAATGTGTTTAAAAAAAAACTTCCTTGTGAAAAAAAATTCCATGTGACACTGATTCAGGAATGGTAACTATTATTTTGGTTTATCTTAAAAGTAAAAGTGTATTGCGACAAGAAATTTACGGTGATTTCACGAAAAATCCTGAAACCCTTCGAAAATGGCGTCAGATCAAAATGAAAATTGTACCATTGGAATCAGCATGGTCGAAAACCTTGCAACGGGAAATTACAGTCCCCCTTCTTGAACAACAAGGAAAATCACGTTTTGTATGGGTAGCACTAATCTGTCTCCCGTTATTTATTTTTTTTTTTTCGTTTCTTTTCTAGCAGGGCTAGGGAGTGACCAGAAAATCATAGAAAGATCTATTATATCTCGTTTGAACGGAAATTAAATTTGCTCGTGCCCTTCCATTTTGTTCAACATAGTTCAAAGGCCCAATATCTATGGTTCTGGTGATGAAACCTCTCACCACTTTCGAGGGGCTTCAGATTTTTTTTCGAAATCACCATAAATTTCTTTTCGCAATCAACTTTTACTTTTAAGACGAACCGAAACAATAGTTACCAATTTGAATCAGTGTTACCAATCTTGAATAGTTACCAAATAGTTACTAATCTTGAATCGGATGGCAATTGTTTTTCACTGCGTAGTTTCTAAGCGCGTTTTTAAACTTTTGGCTTCTATGGGCTGTAGTTCGCTCCATTTCTTAGTGGGTCTAAGGCAAATTTGTTTTTAAATATTTGGACACCATAGAAAACGTAGGAAATATTGGAAAATCGTGATCGAAAAAAAACACGACCGGTCCCGATACCTGCGATACCAATACGCCCAATAACAATACGTCCATAACGATACTTTTGATATCGATACGTCCGATACCGATACAGCATACAGCCCTTTCCCCAGGGACTATGGAAGGTCATATCGTCACCAAAATCATAAATATTGACCTTTTAACTATGTGGAACAAAATGGCTACCTCAAAATTTTGATTAGATGACTTTGGGGGGAAGGTTCTTAAGGGAGGGGGGCTAGTTGCCCTCGGACCAACATTAAAATTTAAATCGAACAGAGATTATTCCGTATAAATAAAAAGATCATAGTAGTGTTGTTTCTAAATTAAATTTTTAGTTGAAAACGAGCATAGATTAATTTAAAAAAACAAATTTTTTCCGTGGGAAGTAAGAAGCGAAGTTGAAACTTAAAACGAACAAAAATCATTACTTCACAGCCTATCTAACATGTATCAATAAAACTAATGCAAATAATTCAACTTGTGATATTTTCCTATGGTTGTAGGATTACAGAAAACTAGCGCTTTACTGAAAACACAAAAGCCAAGAAAAAAAAATAAGAATACTGATTTAGGAGTCAAAAGTGAATACGTAGCCTCACAACAACAAACTAATCTCTAACACACACAAAATGAAGAACATATCAACCGTAATATGAACTCTGGAAGTCCAGTTATTTCTCTCTATAAAACGGAAATTTCTAAGTTGTAATACAAATTCTAAAGCGAGTCTGTAGTTTTGTTACTAATAAGATTCCTTGACTTCGAACTTGTCGACAAAATAATCATGAAATGTGTTTTTCAGATCCAAAACGACAGTCAGTCATTGAACTGAGCTCATTGTACAGAAGTGATGCCAAATTAAACGAAAAAAATAGAATAGAGCAACAATCTAAAGATACTTTACTTTTACACTGTTATAAGTGCCCTTAATTTGATTGCTTTTGAAGCAACGAAATTGCTATATCGTTTAGGGTTTTCAGTTAAGGGCTAGCTGTATGTAATCCTACAAGCGCAAGAAAATATTATCAGCGTGTTTATTGGCCCTAGTTTTATTGCCTTCTCATTACCTTCTCAAGGCAAGAACACAATTTGTGCTTTACTGAAAAAAAAAAAAAAACTAAAAAAAAAAAAAAAATGACCATAAGTTGTCAGTTTAATTGACATATACTGATATTTATTCCTTAAAAGTTTTGATATTTTTTTTATTTATGAAATTAAGAAAAGTGAAAACATTTCAAAAATATTTTGTTTTCAGTAAAGCGCAAATTGCGTTCTGGTCTTGAGAAGGCATGGATGTTCTCAGCCCTACTCATGTTATTTTTTGTTCGTTTTGAGTTTGATTCGGCTATTTGTTGTAATTTCTGTTCGTTTTGAGTTTCATTTATTTATTGCTAGCGATTTGTGGTAGTTTTACGCTAGGAAGATCATTTGACTTCGTTTTTGCATATTCTTGGCTTAATGGAGCTCTTTACTTTTCTTTGAAAAACTTGTTTTGTAGAAAAAGTTTTTTTATGTTAATTTCTGTTCTATTTTTATTGACATAGTCTTTTTCATCGAAAAAATTATATTTTATATCTTTTCAGTTTTTTTTTATATAAGAACCCATGGTATGAGTTGCTATTTGTATGTTGGAAAAACTCTATCAACAATGCTTAATCCTGACACAAACTGTATTTTTAATTTAATTTTATAGCTTCTGAAGTTTACCTAAGAAATAAAACTTAATATCAATCCCAAAAGATTCTATCTGTGATCTTTGACAATCTGGATACACTTACACTATTTTTATTTATTTAAATTGTAAGAGCAGAAGTAGTAATAGTAGTATCCCCAAAAGTTTCAGCTCAATACCCCCAGTCGTTCTCGATACATTGTTGAGGTGTCTTATTGGCAACCATAAATACAGTGCCTTTTGATTTATTTTAAAGCAAAATTTAGTTTTCAATTATAACGAGCCGATTGCATAATTTTGGGGGGCTGATATGCCTTATATCCCTAAAGACATATTTGCTGCACCGTTCTACTATGCTGAACATAATGGCTGTCTCAAATTTTGACTGGATGTGTTTGAAAAATGAATGAGCTTGAAAGAAGAGCTGCTAGCCCTCCAGTCTCTTTTTACACTTAAAAAGGGCACCGGAACTTTTAATTTTGAATTGAATTAGCTCCTTAAAAAAAGTTTCAATTATATTTACTAGCTATCATAGAGTGGTGCTCCCTATGCTATTGCTTGTATGCCCTTTTGAAAACCTGCATGCCTACAGTTTTTTTCCTTTAATTGAAACTACTAAACCTTCCCTAAAAGTTTCATCTTAATACCTTTAGCCTCATTAGTTACATTGACAGTAGTAGAAGCATTAAAAGTTTAAATATAGTGCCTTCTGGCTAGTTCAAAACCCCCTCCCCCTTCCCCCCAACTTACCCTTGAAGGTTTAAATTACTAATATTAATTGTTCTTCAGATATTTCTTTGTCGCCTCTTTGAAAGTCCACATACTCATAGTTCGTTTTGATTTAGTTCAACATCCACCTAAATATTCCTTAACAGCTCTATCTTAATTCCCTTAGCTAGCGCAGTATCAATAGTTGTAGCAGTATTAGCAGCAGTATGCATATTGAACCTTTGGTTTCTTCAACATCCCCTTCTAGACATACAGATAATTTCAGCTTAATACATACCATCAACCGTTCCTGAAGCATTTCTGATGCGTCCGCTTGACAACCTGTGTGGGGATAGTGTGTCTCGATTTAGTTCCATACAGTTTCTGTATGTCCCACAATTTTCGCCTTAATATCCTTAGTTTTAATAGCAGTAGTAGTAGTAGTAGCTGTAGTATTAATTGTAGGAGCCTAAGCTTTAGTGGCAGTAGTAGTAATAGAAGCAGTAATAATAGTAACAGTAGAAGCAGTAACATTATAATAAAAATTGTCTGTTGATAAGTCCAACATCCCCCGAAACGAGCTTTATTAATATTAGATTTACACACCAAACTGTTCCTAAGAATTTGCTGTTACACCCTCTGACAACCTGCATACAGAGGGCATGTTCTGATTCAGTTCATCTTTCCCCCTCAAAATTTCTTGGAAGTTTTACCTTCCTGCCCGGTATAGTTGTAATAGTAGTCACAGTAGTAGTATTATCTGTATGTAGTATTATCCGAAGCTTATACGATCACCCTTTCTATATAAAACTTATATGTCCCCAGGGCATAACTTGCAACCGTTGCCCTGAGGGCTGTGGGGAGGGTGTCATCCTCAAAGACATAATTTCTGGACCTTTCAATCATGTTGAACAAAAAGACAGTCTCAAAATTTGGATTGGATGTGTTTGATGAAATAGTGGGCATGGAAGGGGGGTTGGTTGCCCTCTAGTTTCTGTCAGCCAGTAAAATTAGGATTGGCCTATTCAATTTCCAATTGAATGAGCCCTTTTCGAAGTTTCTACGACAACTCCTTCGATATGAAGTGCCTTGGTCTAAAAAAAAAAAAAATACTACATTTTGCCCACATCGCTCTTTACATAGGCAGCGCTATTGCGCTGCCTATGATTAAAAATAATGTATAATTACATTTTTTTCTTCTTCATTTTCTTGGGGAGGGGATGCTAGGGACTTTTTATTAAGCAGCATTCACAAGCGTGTCTAGCCAGAATCCCATGTCTAGACACGTGTCTAGCCAGAATCCAATATCTAGGCAATAACTGTTCACATGTAAAATTTGGTGCTTAGCTAAAACTACAAATTTAGTTTAAAATTGTCATTTCTAGCCAATCAACAGAGCTTATGCAGGCAAAACTTTCAAATATTACAATCCCTATTTTTACTGTCACAAGCTAATGGATGAGATAAGCAAAAAAATTGCCTTAGTGTGCTTCACTATTATTTCTGGTGTTGCATATTTGCCTAAAATGAAAAAAAACAATTATTGAGAAAACAAAAATCCAATTTCAGTTTAGAAATGTAACCATAAATGATGAAAATAGTGGATCTTGACACATACTGATTGGCTGCAATCGAAAATCCTAGACATTGAGTTCTAGAGGCTAAAACTAAATGTCTAGTCAAGCGCTTTGTCTAGCGTGTCTAGCTAAGTGCCGAATTTTACTTGTGAACGGTCGTTGCCTAGACATTGGTTTCTGGCTAGACACGTGTCTAGACATGGGATTCTAGCTAGACACGCTTGTGAACGCCGCTTAACTGATTCTAGTTAAGTGCAGAGTCTTTTGTTTTTAATGTTCTTTTTAAGGCTTTTACTTTTTTAGCTGTTTATAATTACTTTGGACCTAAGAGCTAACAAAATAAAAAGCGTAAAAAGAACAATAAAAACAAAAGACTCTTGCCCTTAACTAGAATCAGTTATAAAAGTTTATAATAATAAAAAAAGTACGTAATTAGAAGATAAGTAAGTTGGGCTTTCGTTATTATTGTAAATAGTCTAAAAGATATATTTACGAATATATGTAAATATAAGCTTCTAACATGGGTGTAGGGCATCTATTTATCTCTGTGACCAAAAATTTTTAATGAAATAAACTGTTTTGAACCTCTCAAGAGGTTGGCTGCTTCACTTTCGTAGTGCATGTTGGAATCAAAAAATGGAATAAAAGTTTTGGGACAGGAAACGTAATTAACAATCGGCTGGCTTACCATGGTCATTTCTGGCAATATTGGGGGTAATCGTGCCATTTTTTCGTTTCTTATTTATTCATATTTTTTTATCGTAGGCTCTTTATAACTGATTCTAGTCAAGTGCCTTTTGTTTTTAATGTTCTTTTTGTGCTTTATAATTTTTTAGTTTTTTATAAATACTTTCGGTTAAGCGACAAATTTTAGTAATTTTTCTATTCTTAGCATGTATTTACTTTGTGGAAGTGGCCTTAGTTCACGGAAATTAGAGGGAGTGGGTAAAGAAATATATTCTTCAAATTCTAGGGAAAGACCATTTTTATTTTATTTTTTAATCTTTTCAATGAAAATACCACAAAAGCCTATTTTTAACTGAAAAGCCAAAAAAGGTATATTTCAAAATCTAGGAGTGTGTAAATTCCCTTGCTTTCATTTTTACTCCAAGTTGACACCACTGCTTACTGGGTTCATATAATTGCTTCCGGTCAAGTGTAAAAGTTTGTTAAATATGTTTCTCAGTTTTTTTTTTATGTTTTTTACTTTTCGGGTTCTTAAGTTGCTTCCTTCTGAAGTGCAAGGGTTTTATATATTCCTTCTCTTCTCCCTGCTCTCCCCATTTGACGCCACTGCTTTGTTGACTTTTAATAACTGCCTTCTTCTTAAGCGCAAAACTTTTTAATTTTTTTCACTTTCTTGGCTGCATAAATACTTCCAGTGAAGCGTAACAATTTTGAATTTCTTGTGTTCTTTTTTATGTTTTTTCTTTGTGGCCCTTTATAACTGCTTCTTTCTTAAGCGCAAGAGTTTTTTTCACTTTTTTGGCTGCATAGCTGCTTGCGGCTAAGCTTTAGTTTTGTATTTCTTGTGTTCTTTTTATGCTTTTACTTTTTTCGGATCTTTATAACTACTTTGCGTTAAGCGCAAAAGTGTTCGTATTGCTTTTATTCTTAATATGTTTTTTACTTTGTTGAAATTTTATAATTGGTTCCGCTCAAGTAATTTATACATTTTTTAGCTCCTTTTATGTCTCTTTACTTTTGGCTCTTTATAACTGCTTCCGGTTTGTGCAATTTTCTTTTTATTATTCTTCTCTTCTTTTAATTATTTTTCACTTTTTGGCTGCATAACTGCTTTTGGTTAAGCGCCAGAGTTTTGTATTTCTTCTGCTTTTTCTTGTTTTTTTTTCCTTTGTTGCCTCTTTATAATACTTTTGATTAAGTGCAAGAGTTTTGTGTTTCTTCTATCCTTAATATGTTTTTTCTTTCTGGCCCCTTTATAATTGCTTCCAGGGAAGTGTCAGAGATCTCTTTTTAGATATTTCTTCAGTTCTCTTTATTTTTTACTTTTTATGCTCTTTATATCTGTTTGTGACTAAGTTTTTTTATATTCTTCCTGTTCTTTCTTTTCACTTTCTTGGTTTTATGGCTGCTTAGGCATAACGGTTCCTGTATGCCGTCGATTATTTTATGTTTTATACTTTGGTTGCTCCTTATAGCTAGTTTCCAATTAAAAGATATTTTGTATTGTAATAATTTATAACACTGTATAATAACTATTAATATATGGAGTAAAAAGGAATTAAATTCACACACAAAACACAAAACATACAAAAACAAAAAATATTAACTATAGAAAAAACTTCTGTTCTTATTAAGTTTTTAACTATGTGGGCTCTTTATAACAGTTTATGGTTAAGCACAATAGTTTTTGTATTTCTTCTGGTTTCAATATGCTTTTTCTAAGTTGGCTCTTTACAAGTCCTTCTGGCTAATTTTATTTATTTATTTATTTTATTTATAACACACATACATGAACAAAAATAGTGGAGTAAAAAAGTAAAGAAAGAAAGAAAAATTCACTACAAAAAATGACAAACAAATAATTAACTAAATATATCAAACAGCACTAAACAATCGGATGAGGCGATGATGAGGACCCAACCTTAAACACTCATCAGAAGTAATGACATGTTGATGATGGTGCAGAATACACAGATTATCAGTAGCACCAAACCGATAAATTATTTTTCTATTACGGTAGGAACGTGGCAAATAAAGAGGATACTTGTAGTACCGGAAATAAGAAATGCGGATTAGATTCAGATCGCTTTCTCGAAACAGAGGGTAAAGTCCAGACACAAGAAGTACAGCATGATCACAAAAAGTCGAGTAATATTTCGTGAGACCGCCCCTATTATAACGACCCCGATTAGCAATAATCTTGGCATTACCCATTTTTAATATATCTTTAATATCAGATACAGTTTTTCGCCGGAGAGCTGGAACTGAATCACAAATCGATATCCCAAGCCAACTGAGACTAGAAACGCGGCGAATAACAAAAAAACGGCAATTTAAATCACTCGTACCAAACCTATCACTAAACGGAAAATATTCACAGTTGGCAGTGCTTAGGGATAAACCAATTTTATTCAAGAGATGAAGGAACTTCATTAACGCTCTGTGCTAACCCAACTCTCGACCGACTAATAAGTATCAGATCGTCGGCGTATCCAAAGTCAAACACATCCGAAAATCCGGGAAAACAGGTAGAGGGTACCTTCAAAAGGACACTAGATAAACAAGCACTGGAAATATATGAAGAAAGCACCCCTCCCTGTCTAACACTACAGCGAACAGGTATATTCTCGAAAATCTGACCATTTGATTTCAATCTTACAAAAGAATTAAGATACCAAAATTTTAAAACCAAAAGAATAGAGGCGTTTGTCCCTAGCTCATATAAAGAGTAAAGGGTCTGTGAATGAACAACACTGTCGAATGCTTTGGACACATCAAGGGCACATATATGCAGAGCTTGTCCCTTAACGCTAGCATCTCTTAAAAGAACTGAAAGGGCTCTATGCGCATGCTGGCAACCAATTCGTTTTTTAAACCCAAACTGATTTGCATCATAATTAACTAGGTAATTAAATATGCTCAAATAACTTACTAAAATTACATGCGACAGTTATAGGCCTATACGAATCACACTTATTAGAATCTTTACCTCGCTTCAAAATCGAGGTAACCGTGCCACCAAGGAAACTATCAGGAACAACGGAATTACAAAGACACATTTGAAATAAAAGCTGTAAATGAGACAACTCTTTTGAATGCGGATTCAAACGAAAAGCACACATACCATCTATATCTTAGGACTGAAATTTCAGTCGTTTAATCGACGCCATAATGGCGTCAACAGAAACGGGAATGAAATTTTGTTGTGACACTTTAGGGGGTAAACAACGAGACAAAAGAATTGAAAACCGAGCATGAACAGCATAATTTACTACAGAAAATAAACCCGAATAATACTGAACCCAGGATTGTTGCGGTATATTGTCAACAGGTGAACCATCAAGTCTTGAAGAACTAACAACACGCTTCCATTCATTGGAACTTTTCGGAAATTCAGCACCAGATTCCCCAACAGATCGTAATCGACGCTTAAAAGCAATTTTAGTTTTCCGTTTAATATAAAAAACATTACCACTGGACGGACGCCCGCAGGCAATCCAAATTCGGAGCCACAATTTTGCTTGATTTTAATTTTCTTTAACTCAGGGTTAATATTCCACATAGGTTTATGAGTACGGCAACGACCCATTTCACTAGGAACTGCGACTTCTTCAGCCTTCTTCATGCAATCTACAATGAAGCCATAATAATACATGTTTAATTGTGCTCGAGCATTT